>NC_056738.1:213445449-213710449 GCF_019279795.1 Protopterus annectens
GGGGTACTCATAAGCATTGCACAGTGTAAGTCAATCTAACTTGAAGAACCTTATCTTGTATTAACTTCATCTGGTCAAATATATGCCTGCCTGTGCTGGAAATTAGTTTTTAACATACCTCCTCCAACAGATTTGTTTTTGCACTCTAAGAACCACATACTAAGTTGTCCACTATCCTTTCTCTTGACCAACAGATTACACTGTATATGCCAGTAACTTAGCCTTCCTCATTAACAGGTTTCTGCATTCAGGAAATGAAAGAAAACCTGTTCTACTAGGTACCTCTCTGCTAATTGTTGTCTATTGCCTATCAACTGATTAGTTTCTATTATACTTTGACCTGAGGATGGAAGCCTGCTACTCTTGGCTTCACTTTGCTCCCATACCCTAGGCCCAATTTCCACCCACCCCCTCTTACTGGACTATTATACTTCCTACACACAAATTACATGTGTGTCTCCTATTCCATATCCCTTCTAAACAGTCTTACTACTATCCTCTTTCTTTTTACCTACTTCCCAACTTCCATTTAATCTTTTACTACCATTTCCAACTACCTTTCTCATTCCCATACTGCTTTGCTCTATATACATTCATAGTCATACCGCTCCCTAACAGCTCCTATCTATTCTACATTGTATCTTCTGCTTTTCCATAACAAGCCCACCCTTCTTCCTATTTTTACCTACATTCTCAATCTCTAGCTTTTTAACCCCCCCCAATCCTTACATTCCAGACAAGATACTAGGACAAACTAACTCACTTCCTTCAGAGAAAATACTTCTTTCCTACCTACCCTCTATCAGCTTTCACTGTCCACATCACTAAATTTCCTTCTACCCTGCAACTTCGTTTTCCTTCTTGATCTCTACTTCCCCACTACCTACAAGTTCTACCATACACATCTTGTTACTTAATCATGCTGCTACTCAGCTTATTCTCTATTCTTCTTTTGCTACTGGGCCATCTTTCATCCTACTATGACTCTATAATATCTTTCAACATATCTGCAACTCTATACCAACCACCTGTTACTTCCTCTCTGCACTGTCTATTCATTGAAACGAACTTATTTAATAATGCCTCTCACCTTTACTCCAAATAGAGACTGATTAACTCCATTTCAACTCAAACCAAAACAAAATTAGGTGGAAAAATACTCTCCAAAAAACAAGTATAAATAACTCCCCAATACAGTAAAATCCTTCTAGAAGGAGACATTCACATTAATCCTGGCCTTCCATATCACAATGAACATCAAGACAATTCTCTTCCACACTCTATTCTAACTCTACAATGGTCAACCCCATACCCTGGTAGTCTAATTATTGCTGCTATAAACATTAGAAGCATAATAAATAAAATTACTGAACTACATGCCTGGATTATCTAAGATAAGCCTGATATTCCCGCTGTAACTGAAACTTGGCTTAAACCCACCATAAACTACTCTGAAATTATATCTTCCAGCTATAATATCATTCATAATGACTGTATAAAGAGGAAGGGTGGTGGTATTGCTCTAATATTTCCCTATCTACTACATTACCTCAACAACTAGCCAATACCAAAAATCAGTTCAGCAGAGCGTCTTATAACTTTCCTGAAATTAAACAACTATAAACAAATATGCATTACTGTTCTTTACATCCCTTCTGGTGACAATACGTTTATACTGAAATATATCCTACACTGGGTATCCATAACAAATCCACAAGAAATACTACTACTAGATAATGCAAATGTCAGTTGGTTGGACATAAACTCTAACTCCCCTACATCTAAGGTGAACTTATTTGGCTTCACACAACTAATTAATAGCCTCCACACATTATAGCAAGACATCAAATTTCCTATTAAACTGAATCTTAGTACTGGACCCCCCAGCAAATACACTATCCCATATACAATGTCTGGCTGTCTCAGTGATCATCTCCCAATCTATGCAATCAGACATCTCAAACATCCACTTAAACAACACATTTGTAAAAAAAAAATAAATGCAACCTTTCCAAGTTTAACCCAGATCTGTTCATTACTAACCTATCATCTATTAACTGAAACATTCTTAAAACCCTCCCCTTAGATGATGCTGTAAATTAATTCAGTAAAATTTTCCTGAATATTTTAAATAGCCTTGCACTCTTGAAGGAAGAGATTAAAAATGAATAATGCAATTTGGCTATCCAAAAAGAGTAGAATTCTAATGTAGGATAGAGAAAAAGCATGGAAGGAATGGCAAAAATATAAAACACCACAGTGTCATGAAAACTTCAGAATGTTTCATAATTAAGCTAAAAAGCAAATTAATGAAGACAAAACTATACTGTAATAATATTCAGAATAATAGTGAAGACAACCCTAAAAAAAATTCTCGACAGCCATTAAAGAAATTTTGCATCCTGGCCATAAATTCAGCCCTATTCCCTCTCCCAAGAACTCATCACTCAAAACCACAATACAATTCAACTAATATTTTATAGATAGTACAGCAACTCTAACCAAGGATTCTCCAACATCTAACCCTAGCCCTGACCAGCAGCCACATATCACCACATCCATTTTCACCTTCAAATCTATGCCTACATCCTATATAAAACTACACTTAAACAAACTCAGACCATGCTCTGCTTCAGCTAATGACTTTCCAAGTGAATACCTTAAAATAGTAGCGAATAGTATTACCTACTCTGTCGCAATCCTTATTACTAGGTCAGTCCAGGAATTCCATGTTCCCTCTCTCTGAAAAAAGTTACACATTATCCCATTGCATAAAAGAGGAAATTCAACAGACATTACTAAATTTAGACCTGTAACAGTCTTATCACCTCTCTCCAAAATACTTGAAATATGTATTCACAAACAATTGCTAAACTATCTCCTGCAGGAAGAACTCCTGTCCTCCACACAACATGGCTTCCATCCTTCCCACAGTAGTAACACTGCATTTCCAACCCCTATAGATGCTGTCAATACAGCTAGAGATATTGGAAAACTGTTTGTCTTATTTTGAGACTTGTCTAAAACTTTTGACAGTTTGTCACAGCAAACTTCTACTTCAGATGTCCTCATTAGGTCTCTCAGCCCACCCTTCTATGGTTCAAAAGCTACCTATCCATGACATAATATGTGTGCTTACAATTTCCCTAATAGTTGTACAGTGACTGAATAGATATTTGTTTGTAAACTAGATTTCTTTGCACTTATTTCCAGTGAAGCTGACCTATAACATGTCCAATCATTCCTGAAACCTTTCAATATTCTTCTCGTCCTTTCAGTACATAAACCCTACTACAGCTCTTCCTTAGCTGTAAAGAAACAATCTTTTCTTGAAGTTCCACTGTAGCATTTCCTATAAAGGCAGGAAAAATATAAAATTTAATAACATACCTTGTGGGACTGAACCATAGTTTTCATTTCTTAAGCAATATTCCACTGCTATTATCCCCTATTAAAGGGTCTGAAAGCTAAGTATATGCTGCTGCATGAATCAGACTTAAGAAATTTGTCAAAAGGTCCTCCTTCACATACCCACTAACCACTTCTCACCTCTTTTTCTTTCTTTCAGCTGGATTCCTTCTACATTTTAACTTGACAATCCCTGCAAGTTCACCCAACCCACAACCAGTCAAACACTATCCAGCCTTCTATAAGTATCCTGTTTACATTTCCACTGACTGAACACTCACTTAATAATTATCATGCTATTCAAAGTATGATAGTTCACTTCTTTCCTCTTTCTTGCACAAATAACCAACTATCATACACCTGTCAATACTAGTCCAATGCCCAGTGCTCAGTCCATTGCTCTTAATGACAATTATGGCCATAGTTCATTCAGTATAGCCCACAGCCTTTACAACCTATCTCACATCCATCTTTTCAAACAGATGTTTATAAAAGTAAGTAATCCAACACACAAATTAGTCCCAAAGAACAAATATAAAACCAAAAGGCATTGTATATTCCAGCTATCCCTATACAGTCTGCAACTATGCAGTAGCATTCACCCTAACCCAGATCCAGCCACAACAGTCTCTCCCATAATGGCCCACACAACCATTAATAATGTAACACTTTACTCCTGCGACTCAGGTAAAACAAGTTTAAAATTTGCATACATTAATCTGAGAAGCATCTCTAACAAAGTAATTGAACTGCATGCTTTCCTATCTCATTACAACCCTAGCATCCTCAGTATTACAGAAATGTGGTAAACACTTGAAGTCAAAGACACTGAAATCCTCATTCCAGGATATAATATCCTTCAAGCACACTATATATCCACAAAAACAGGAGGGGTATCGATTATATACCCAAGTCACCTGAACCTATCCCTTTATCAGAAAAAGCATCCCTCATTCAATAATGCAGAGATTCTTACTGCCTTATTCAAGCTAAACACTTGTAAGACCATATGCATCATAGCCTTATATATTCTCAGTGGCAATAGCATCAGAACAGCAGAGAATATACTGTCCCAGGTATCTACCAATATACCCCAAGAAACCATCATTCTTTGGGACCTTAACATAGACTGAGCCCAAATTGTATCAGATACACCCACTACCAGTATTAACCTGCATGGTTTCTTTCAGCTCATCAATACACCAACAAAGTATAACAAACCTTCCTCTAAGGCCCTACTCTAGACTGAATTCTCTTAACTGAACCCAGTAATATCTATAAGTATGGCACACTGTCTGACAACCTAATTGATCACCATCTCAGTTTAGTGGAAAGTCTTGTATCCAATCTAGTAAAACATCAAGCATATAAAAATGTGCGTAACCTATACAGTTTTAATGTAGCTACTTTCATCTCCACTCTCAGTCAATACAATTGGAATATGTTTAAAAAAATCTTCCTTCAGACAAAATCACCCTCATATTTAACAAAACGTTTACCAATATACTGAATGAACATGCTCCTATCAGGAGAAAAAGAATTAAATTTCATCCAGCAGCATGGCAAGCTACAAACAGTATGCAACTAATTCTGCTTAGAGACAAGGCCTGGAAAGCATGGCATACCAACAAATCCCAGGAGAATGCAGACAGATAAGAAATAAAACAAAACACAGTATAAGGCTTGACAAAAAACTCCACTATTTTAACTTACAGTAGGCACACCAAAATAATCTTAAAAAAATCTGATCATTGGTCTAAAATCTACTAAATCCAACCCAAAGTCAACAACCCACTCCCTCTCTAAAGACCCTTCATCAGCATTCACTATTAACTTTAACAAGTACGTCCTTCAAGCATTACTTACCAAAGACAACTCCACCATCAAACCACCCCCCCACAAACAAAACCCCACGGAAGCTCACTTCTCACTCAAACCTGCCCTTACCTCCACCATAAGAAAATATCTCCTAAAACTAAAAAAACTACAAACTTTGCTGCAGACAACCTTCCCCCTGAATTCCTAAAAACTGCAGCTGAAGCTCCGTCATATCCAATATCTATACTAATAAACAGATCCATTCTAGAATCTCACATCCCAGCCATTTAGAAGAAAGTATACATACCTCCTCTTCATAAAGGAAGACCTACTGCTGACTATTGTACCTTCAGACCATTTGCCATACTGCCACCATTATCTAAAATAAAATGTATCCATTCCCAATTAAAATACCTTAGCTTAAATAATCTTTTCTCCACCACACAACATAGTTTTCATTCCAAACATAGTACCACACTACTGCCCTACTTCACTTTGCTGATACCATTAATAAAACCAGAAATTGTAGAAACCTAGTATCGTCCGTATTCCTAGACCTGTCCAAAGCATTCAACACCATCTCACACCATAAACTATTACTAAAACTCTCCCCTTTGGGTCTCTCTCCTGCTCCCTCTCTTGGTTTAACAGCCACCTAACAGAGAGATTACAAGCAGTAAAATGGCAGCAAAAATAATAGGTTCATAGGTTGGTACTAGGCTATCTGACCTAGGGCCTATACAAGCCTAGCCATAACAATTCCCTGGCTATTTTTTCCCACACTATTTACTTCCCTGGACCCCTGTCTAGCAGGGCAACTGACGTGATCCCCGGGGTGAATTTCCTTTCTCCCATCCAATCGTCAAGGTTCCTTTTGAAGAGGGCCAAGGAGGTGCTCTGCTTGACATGTATGGGCAGTCTATTCCAGAGTCTGGGGAGTCTTTGGGTCAGGAACGTATCCCTCCAGCATGTTTTTTTTTATTGTGATGACAAGGTTTAGATCCCTGGAGCATGTGGCTCTGTGGGACTGGAATTTCTTTAAGTGTAGCATGTCCAACAGCTCTGGGCTTGACATGGCCTTGTTTGTTAAGCAGAGATTGCCTCTGAGTAGATGATATGTGACAGAGTATAGTTGGAGTTTTTTAAGGCGGTCAGCATAGGGCATCTGCTTTAGGCCTGTGATTCTTTTAGTGAGGTATTTCTGCGGCCTTTCCAGTTGTTGCAGATGTCTTGAGAGGTACATACCAAATGGGATGTTGTATTCTATAATGGGTCTAATGAGGGATGAGTACAGTGGGACAATGACCTCCTTTTTTCTGGATGAAAAGCCCTTAGTGATGAGGTGTGCCACATAGAAGGATTTCCTGACTGTTGTGGCAATGTGGTTATTGAAGGTGAGACCACTGTCCACCTGTGTCCCTAAGTATCTTATCACACTTTCAGTGTTTAGTGTACTGCCACCTATGTGGTAATTCACGGGTACATGTTTTTTCCCAGAGGGGATATCTATACATTTCTTGGCATTGAGCTTGAGCGCCCATGGCTCTGGCACCAAGCATCTGTTTCTGTAAGGCCCTTTTGTAGAGTATCCACATCATTTAGGGATTAAAAAAAATGGCTCCCAGTTTTCAGTCATCTGCAAACTTTGTTAGCCAGAGTCCCTTAGTGTTGGCCTGTACTTCAAAGAAGTAGATGCCAAACAAGAGTGGTCTCAGGACTGAACCCTGAGGTACTCCACTTGTCACTTATTTGGAGCTGGATTTGGAGTCAGCTACTTTTACAGTGTGGGTTCTATCAGTAAGCCAGTTGGCAACCCATCGAGTGATGTAGGGATTAATGCCCAGCTTAGTAAGTTTATCTATGATTCCAGAGTGGAGGATGGTGTTGAAGGCCTTAGCGAGGTCCAGATAGGCTGTGTGGACTGCCTTACCCTCATCCATGGCTCTGGAGACTGATTCGAAGAAGTCAATCAGGTTCAGGAGACAAACTTGGCCCTTCACAAACCCAAACTGGGTGGGGTCCAGTGTTTGAAGGTTGCCAATATCTTTGTTTATAAGTTTTTTGGTTTTGTTTATAAGTTCCATGATAATACATTCCATGGCCTTGCAGATCAGGCTCATCAGACTGATGGGGTGGTAGTTATTGGGATCCAAGGTGGATCCTCCCTTGTGAAGTGGGATAACTGTAGCTGTGCACCACTCAGTGGGCATGAAGCCTGATGTGAGGGTAGGATTAAACATGACACTTAGGTGAGGTGCCGGTTCATTTTGTAGTTCATGTAGTACACAGCCCGGGATGTTATCTGGTCCCATGGATGCTGTATTCTTAGCTTTGGAGAGTGCGTTTTTACCTGTGTGGCCATTATTACTGGAATTTGATCATCATTTCTACCCATTACTGTAGGAAAGCCACAAGGTTCCATACTTGGACCGCCCCTGTTTAATATATTCAGAAATGATCTACACACTGTTTTCAAGCACACCCCTCTTATTCAATATGCAGATAATTCTACATTCATCTACACAGCCTCTATCCTACAAAAACTTTAAGAAATTAATCAAAAATCTTTTATGTCCATAGAGTCCTGGCTAAACAACTCACAGCTCCTATGTAAACCTCGGGAAAAAAACACTAATTTTCACCCACAAAACAGTCTCTCAAAGCAAAACTGTAATCAAAATCAATTTATTAATTAACATCCTGATTGAAAAGGTCCCTAACACCAAATTCTCAGGAATCGCACTCGATGACAACTTCAAATTTGACCTACACTTCCAAACTACTATTAAAAAAATAGCAAAAACTCAGCCTCTTGTATAGAACAAAACCATACGTAACAGATAAAACTAGAGAAATCATAGTAAAAGCTACCTCCTACCTACCCTGCTGTGTGCCTCCCCATTTTTTACTAACCTACAGGCATCTGTAACAATGCTACAATAAAATAGCTTGCACTGCTCCCCCTTTAGAACTCATCACTGTTCTGCCCTTAAACAACTAAATTGGACTGAACTCCCATATCACCTCCACTATAGTCAGCTACTACTAGCTCATACTTCATATACTACTCTAAGTATCTGTCACTAAATGGCATGCTTCAACATTACCACCCTTACAAAGCTCTTCACTCTAAACACAAACTCTTCCTCTCTATTACTAAATCCCAAAATGCAATGGGAGTCTTCTTAAACTCTGTAACTACCTTCTGGAATGGCCTCTCGCAAAACACATCTAAGAAAGCATCTATCTGTTACCAACTATTACTCTGTCTTCACCCACCTCACCTTCTACCAATGCCTCTCTTAACTTTTTTACCACTCATTTCATTTATATCTCATAATTAAATCAACCTTTTGCTTTCCACTCTTTGCAAATAACTCAGCACTTTGTATTGTGACATCTATCCTGCTGCATAGTTATTTAGTTATATTTACATTAAGTATAATTAAAATAAGAAGCCTTCCTACTATATGCATAGTTACTATTTTATCTATTTTGACATTGTAAGATGTATTTTAATTGTATTCTGCCTGATATTGTTGATATTATATAACTTAAAAGATTTTGTTTGTACTGCATGTACTGGAGTATTTCTCCCCTGGCCTTCACTGAAAAGGGACCTTTGTACCCAACAAAACCTACACGGTCAATAAAGGTTTAAAATGTGGGATAGTTTGCCTTCTTTTTCGGGTCCAGAATTGGTGAGGATCAAGACAAAGCACTGTCTTGTGTGTACACTGAAAGTTTATATACCCTGTGTTACACTGGGCCCCACTGGCTTATTGCTTTGCTGTAGTTATGTTTCATTATGAGCTCCATGCATTAAGAAAAAAAAAATAAATAAATAAATAAAAAATAAAACAAAAACTAAAAGCCTTTCCAAGCAAGGGGAAGTATATATTTAAAATGTTAAAATTATGAGGATTTATTTATATTATAACTTGCTGATGCTACTGTAGAAATATTGATCCTTTACCAGTATTGCAAAAAATATGTGAAGAAATACAAAGAAACATTTATTTCTTTTTGTGTTTGCATTCATCTTTCAAGATTTAGTGCAGTTTAGTTTTAAAGAACAGAGTCTCTGTAGTGCTTTAGGGCACCAACAGTACAGAGTGACCTTTTTAAGAATTAATAATGTGACTGAAGTTTAATTAGAAAAAAAGCTGTAATTATTGCATTTAATGTCTTGTGAAAGAATCAACAATATATCATAATTAACGATCATCTTTGCTATATCATGTCTTAAGGCAACTCTTTTAAATGATGGCATCTGTGGCTTTATTGTACTGTATAATTACTGCTCCACTTTCAACACGGCAGAATGGATACCAGTAAATGATTGGTCCACGCACCTATAAGCATCACGTATACATATTAAAAGAAAATGTTCTCTATTCTCTAGGTTTCATAAAACTATGCCACCCTCCTTTTTCATCACAATGAAGTTTAAAACTGCCAAAAATGTTCATATTTCCATGATTTGAAAAAAACTGCAGAAAAGGTTTTATTCTTTCTTTGGCAGTTGGTGCAGATGGTTAAGGTTATAAGCTTTAGCTCCTACTATACAAGGTTTGATTCTCTCAGCCTTCTTTTGCCTACTGTATAACCTTGAGTTAGTCATTTAATCAGACATTGCTTGTGGGTCACCCCTGAAAAAGGACTCTGTATCCAGCAGACCTATTTAGTTAACAAACAGGTATTATTAAATATGAAACTAAAATAATGTGAATAATCTGGGGACTACCAAGACTACAGGCAAAAACTGAATTCCAATAAATTGCAATCACCCTACTGAAAAAGTTGTATTTGCTAGAATTTTCTGTTGCTCATTATGTTTAAGTAAAGTAACTGTCTATATACAGATGCACAGAATAAGTCAAAAGATAGCTAACTAATGTCTATATAATTTATTGTATTTGTAACAGTACTCCCAAAATAAAGTTTAGTGCTTAGAACTACGTTTTTTTTAAATCAGCTTTATAATAAAGCAATTCAGTTGTCATGGGTAAAAGCTAATCAACACTTTTTCCTGTTTACTTGTTAAAAACAAAGAACCATCCTTACATAATTGTACTAAATTACTGCTTTGTTATCAAATATTGGATATATCACCCATGTTGCATATACAGTTGCTGCAATATGGTTAGGATGATATAAATTTTTAGTAAGATAAGCACATAATTTTCTTTCTTCGATTATATTTAGATTACCAGATCGGGCTTTTAAAACTAGATGTTTCTGTTAAATATGTATTTTGTTTAAAGCGTTAAAGTGCTTGTCCATTCTGTTTTTGTCAAAAGTCATAGTCATGGATAAAAAGGGTAAGCAGATCCATCCACTTACAAGTTAACAAATAAATAAGCAAAATGTGAGAATAGTTAAGCAAACATCTAAAGCAGACTTCCAAGATAATATGTTAAATTAGCTTTTTATCGATCATGATGTGCTGTTTGTTGTGAGTGGGATATACAACTTTAAATGGCAGTGAGCTATGTATAGGAGGCTGCATACCATTTTATAAAATTCTTTTATTGTATGTTTAGTCTG
Source organism: Protopterus annectens (assembly GCF_019279795.1). NCBI lineage: Eukaryota > Metazoa > Chordata > Ceratodontiformes > Protopteridae > Protopterus > Protopterus annectens. The sequence goes on from NC_056738.1 coordinate 213,456,226, forward strand.
ATCCAAGCTCTCATGAAGATTACAATGCTTTCTTAGTGCTTCTGTGCCATATACTCACCATCCTGATAAATTCAAAGATATCACATGGTGTATATCTGTATAATGGAAAGGAAAACTATATATGCTTTCAAGAGCTTATTATTTAGAAACATCTAAGTGTAATTCACAGTGGATTAATGACCCTGTCTACAGTCACTGCAACTATCTCACTTAAACATAACGGAAAAGAATGCAAAGTTTGGGGCCAAGAAATTTAAAATATTCCTCACTGTAAGGGATTAGCTAAAAAGCCTAATAAGGTACAGATTAATACATTTATGCATGCTACTGAGGATAAGGAGCTAAACATATTTATTATTTTTATTTTCTTGAGAAGGCAAAACTACAGTAACTGAAAAGAAGTACGTCAGTAAGTGTGTGAACAATGTGCTGAGTGCTCATCATTTGTTATTTATGACAGCACAAGGTACTACAGAGACTATAGGTGCTTGTGTTACTGATCTGCAAACAGGGTCAAAGACTGAATGTGGTTAGAGTGATGATTGTTTGCTAAGAGACAGAATACTACAAAAGTTTTTATCTAGTCAACTCATGCAGTACATTTCTTAGTATGATCTTCTATCCAATAAACAACATCAGTTTAGACTAGGATAAAATACATAAATGGCCATATGCATGGTTACTAACTACCTCAATTATAAAGCATCAGAAAGCAATCACTTGTAAATTACTTCTGCATTCATAACCAATCAAAACATATGTGTGCCATTCACTGCAATGTTGCTGACTGAAAAAAGTTTTTTTTGGCAGGCGCACTCTACCCTCCACCCCGCTTCCCCTTTTCCTATGAACTATGTTACATGTACCTACTATAAAATCACATAAAAATAGCGAAGGGAGAAACTTCACAAATCAGTGAACAATAGAGTTGAGCAGTCACAGATTTTCCTCCTATGTGACAGATCAAGAGAATTCATAGGAACTGCAGATTGTGGAGCCATGGAAGAGACCATTAATCACATATAATACCATGGTAAAGGGTAAAATGACTAGAACCCTCTCTATTGATACACAACCTTCTTTTGAAACCATTAGTCACTTTCCTTCTAATGAAAGCACTCCATCATTTTTGGATTAGGGAATTCAGCAGATAAATGAGCTAAGGAATACCTGTACAATAGAACATTAGCTATGACACTAAGCTCCATTAATTCTGACAATGATACAAGCTCTGCTGGAGTACCCCAGGGATTAACGCTTGCCTCTTTACTTTTCTTCATTTTCATAAAAAAATCTTCCATGCAATTTACCAAATGTAAATTGTACTCTGTATGCAGATTATATCTTAGTTCTAAAATTCAATAATTCTCTGAATAAATTACAAAACTTCAAACATGTATCAGCCTATTATGGAACCGGATTAAAATCATGGACCTTATTACTGAATGGATTAAAACAACCATGATGATAGTTGATATTTAAGGTCCTTGAGGGATGTATTAGCATTCAAGCATAACCAGAAAAAAATAAGTTTCATCACAATTAACCAATTATGTAATGATGGCAATATTGGCATAATCAGACCACCATTCATAAAATACACAGGTAAAAAGCATACTCAAAGAAAAATCTTGCTGTACAGAAAACTCCCTCCCTCCCTCAAGAAATCAGAAAAGTCAGTGACTTAAAAAAAAATTAAAAGAAGCTCTAGAAATACCGTAACCATATGGATTTATGTACTTCTTAAGATAAAAGATGAAGCACATAACCTGTTTAACACATATAACCAGGCCAAGGTTACCATGCACATTTATAAACAGATATTTATTGCATATATATAGATACTGTAAAATGAATTCCCTCAACTCCTACTTCTCTCACACCTACAGCTCACTCACTCCCTGCTATATAAACCCTTAGCCTGCCCGTCGCTCTCATCATTAGTATCTCACTATACACCCATCACAGCTACAGCTCACTCACTCCCTGCTATATAAACCCTTAGCCTGCCCGTCACTCTCATCATTAGTATCTCATTGTACACCCATCACACCTACAGCTCACTCACTCCCTGCTATATAAACCCTTAGCCTGCCCGTCGCTCTCATCATTAGTATCTCACTGTACACCCATCACAGCTACAGCTCACTCACTCCCTGCTATATAAACCCTTAGCCTGCCCGTCGCTCTCATCATTAGTATCTCACTGTACACCCATCACACCTACAGCTCACTCACTCCCTGCTATATAAACCCTTAGCCTGCCCGTCGCTCTCATCATTAGTATCTCACTGTACACCCATCACACCTACAGCTCACTCACTCCCTGCTATATAAACCCTTAGCCTGCCCGTCGCTCTCATCATTAGTATCTCACTGTACACCCATCACACCTACAGCTCACTCACTCCCTGCTATATAAACCCTTAGCCTGCCCGTCGCTCTCATCATTAGTATCTCACTGTACACCCATCACACCTACAGCTCACTCACTCCCTGCTATATAAACCCTTAGACTGCCCGTCGCTCTCATCATTAGTATCTCACTGTACAACCATCACACCTACAGCTCACTCACTCCCTGCTATATAAACCCTTAGCCTGCCCGTCGCTCTCATCATTAGTATCTCACTGTACACCCATCACACCTACAGCTCACTCACTCCCTGCTATATAAACCCTTAGCCTGCCCGTCCTCATCATTAGTATCTCACTGTACAACCATCACACCTACAGCTCACTCACTCCCTGCTATATAAACCCTTAGCCTGCCCGTCGCTCTCATCATTAGTATCTCACTGTACACCCATCACACCTACAGCTCACTCACTCCCTGCTATATAAACCCTTAGCCTGCCCATCGCTCTCATCATTAGTATCTCACTGTATACCCATCACACCTACAACTCACTCACTCCCTGCTATATAAACCCTTAGCCTGCCCGTCGCTCTCATCATTAGTATCTCACTGTACAACCATCACACCTACAGCTCACTCACTCCCTGCTATATAAACCCTTAGCCTGCCTGTCGCACTCATCATTAGTATCTCACTGTGCACCCATCACACCTACAGCTCACTCACTCCCTGCTATATAAACCCTTAGACTGCCCGTCACTCTCATCATTAGTATCTCACTGTACAACCATCACACCTACAGCTGACTCACTCCCTGCTATATAAACCCTTAGCCTGCCCGTCGCTCTCATCATTAGTATCTCACTGTACACCCATCACACCTACAGCTCACTCACTCCCTGCTATATAAACCCTTAGACTGCCCGTCACTCTCATCATTAGTATCTCACTGTACAACCATCACACCTACAGCTCACTCACTCCCTGCTATATAAACTCTTAGCCTGCCCATCGCTCTCATCATTAGTATCTCACTGTACACCCATCACACCTACAGCTGACTCACTCCCTGCTATATAAACCCTTAGCCTGCCCGTCGCTCTCATCATTAGTATCTCACTGTACACCCATCACACCTACAGCTCACTCACTCCCTGCTATATAAACCCTTAGACTGCCCGTCGCTCTCATCATTAGTATCTCACTGTACAACCATCACACCTACAGCTCACTCACTCCCTGCTATATAAACCCTTAGCCTGCCCGTCGCTCTCATCATTAGTATCTCACTGTACACCCATCACACCTACAGCTCACTCACTCCCTGCTATATAAACCCTTAGCCTGCCCGTCACTCTCATCATTAGTATCTCACTGTACAACCATCACACCTACAGCTCACTCACTCCCTGCTATATAAACTCTTAGCCTGCCCATCGCTCTCATCATTAGTATCTCACTGTACACCCATCACACCTACAGCTGACTCACTCCCTGCTATATAAACCCTTAGCCTGCCCGTCGCTCTCATCATTAGTATCTCACTGTACACCCATCACACCTACAGCTCACTCACTCCCTGCTATATAAACCCTTAGACTGCCCGTCACTCTCATCATTAGTATCTCACTGTATACCCATCACACCTACAGCTCACTCACTCCCTGCTATATAAACCCTTAGCCTGCCCGTCGCTCTCATCATTAGTATCTCACTGTACACCCATCACACCTACAGCTCACTCACTCCCTGCTATATAAACCCTTAGACTGCCCGCTCTCATCATTAGTATCTCACTGTACACCCATCACACCTACAGCTCACTCACTCCCTGCTATATAAACCCTTAGACTGCCCGTCACTCTCATCATTAGTATCTCACTGTATACCCATCACACCTACAGCTCACTCACTCCCTGCTATATAAACCCTTAGCCTGCCCGTCGCTCTCATCATTAGTATCTCACTGTACACCCATCACACCTACAGCTCACTCACTCCCTGCTATATAAACCCTTAGCCTGCCCGTCACTCTCATCATTAGTATCTCACTGTATACCCATCACACCTACAGCTCACTCACTCCCTGCTATATAAACCCTTAGCCTGCCCGTCACTCTCATCATTAGTATCTCACTGTACACCAGTTTGTCCACTCCGTAGCTCAGACCAGAACCTACTAGATGTACACCAGTTTTTCCACTCCGTAGCTCAGACCAGAACCTACTAGATATCTAGAAACCTAACAAAAATATTGACAAACTCCTGTATAAACACTCTGGCTCCCACACCTGGAATAGGCTACCCCTTTATCATTATTATTATTATTATTATTATTATTGTTTTTTTTTTGCAACATCACAAGATACACTTGTTTCAAATCTGAAGTTAAAAAACACCTCCTAAACTCCAAAACCTGTCCTTGCCATAATCCCCCTTGAACTCAAACACCCCTTCCTGCCACAACTTCTACCAAATCTACCAAGCTTTCAACCTGTCAAAATCTTAAACTATTCACACTTCAATTTAACAATAAACAATGATTTTCGAGTAAAAGAAATCAGTCAAAGTAGATGTTAAACCCTACTCTACTATACATACACTTTGATTTCATCTGCCACCTCTAATGTAATAATCAACAGTGAACCAAGAATTTTATCTTAAAAACTGATGTTATTCTGCATGTACCAGATTTCATGACAGCACGATACTTGAACTAAGCTGTTAAACTGTATTTTTGCATACATTTGGTTACATCTTGTACTTTTACTGTATACTATAATGTGCTAATATTATTGTATCACATTTTATTATTTTGTCTCTCTTCTCCATCTTTTAGAACAATGTTAAGTTCTGATATATTTAATGTACTGTAATCTTTATATAAAAGTTTTGTATTTCTGGAGCTTTTCTCCTCGGATCTCCACTGAAAATGGGCCAATGGCTCAGTTGGACTAACCGGGTTAACAAATGGCAAACATAAATAAATAAATAATAAAATAAATGTGTTTTTTTAATCTCTATTTCACATCTGCAAATGTGTCTTGGATCATATCTGAAAGGTAACCCTGGTCCAATCTACCATGCCAATTAACAAATGTAACCCTGGTCCAGTCTACCATCTCAGTTAACAAATGAGTCACTCAATTAATAAATAAATAAAAAGAAAAGATGTAGATGTGTGCAGAGCAGGCAGAGTTACTAATTTGTACTTAAAAATGAGTTAAATAAGGACTGAATGTATTTAAAAAATTGACTAATTCATCAAAGATATGAAACAAGTGAGGATTTCTTGCAAAAGTTATGGGAAAGACTAATGAGACAATCTTATCTAATACTATTCATGAACTGTCACATGTCATGCTGAGCCTGTTTGTGCAATGAGCAGCAACAAGCTAGCTGTTTGCTATTCAGTAGATAGATCTACATGTCATGTTTGGCTGCAAAACAAAGGTCAGCAGCTGAATGTTGCTACTGAAGGAATAAGGAGCTGAATTACAAGCGAATGAAGCAAATCATGACTATAGAGTGATTTGGGAATGTATAAAATGACTGCCTACATGCTATGCTTCTTTCAGCCCTGAATTTCAAGACATTTGGGAATACAGCCACAAAGACACTTTAAAATGTTATGAATTACTGCTGCTATCATAAATTTGTATATTCAATAGACTTTGATACACGTGTTACTTTTGCAAATGCTGTCAGACCTCAGCCTAGAAAGTGTAAAGAGTTTAGACAATGTTTGACCTACTGTGAACTTCATGAAATAGAAATGAGACCACTACAGCATGGATAGGAATACTGCAGAGTAAACAGTCAACATCTACTAACCTTGCCTGAGGGCCCATGGGAATTGTGGAGATCCCATCCTTGGTAAAAAAACAATGTATGTGTAGCATTATGTATACTAGCTACAAGCACTTTTCAGAAACCCATAGGAGATGCAATGTGGTGTCACAAGCCTCAGCCTAAAGAATACTCCACCAATTTCTGCAACATGTAGAGGAGCATATTTATTTTTCATGTATCCCAGAGATGTGAGCTACTACCATGCCAAATTTCTATACCATAGCACATTTGCCAGAGAATCTGGGGACTATAGACTGCACACACATGTAAATATAAGCCCCACCTGGTAAACAGAGAAGAAGGTACATAAACAAAAGTGACCATCACTCTGTCAACTGTCAGGTGGTCTGTAATGCACAAGAGATCATCTATAATTTATGGGTAGGTAACCCTGTCACTTTCCATAACTTTCACATATGACACACCTGTGATCTGTACCTAAGGTTTTATAGAAGTGACTTCCCACAAGGACATCTAGTAAGGGATGCACATTATGCACTGTTTTGGTCTTGTCAAGTCATATTTCCTATGTCTACATATATCTGAATTCTGCCAACTCTGCAAAAATAGTGACAGTCTGTGCCATATTACACACCATTATTGTTAAGAAACACTTACAGCAGGGAGAACAGGACCATGGACAATAGCTCCGGGCATCACAGGCAGGGTCAGTGGATGCAGATGAGGAGTCAGATGAAGAACCAGCAGCTGGTGATGATCATGACATTCCGAAGTATGCACTATATGCTATGACCCTGTCTAACTGGCAGAAAATAGCATACATCCTCACTACCTAAGTGAAAAGACAAAATAAAAGCTATGCACATACAAACTGCACTAGTGGTGGATGGAGAATTACCATCCTTTACTTAGCCATGTACTGGCTGTGGACTGTGAGCATCAGACAAATGTAACACCAGAGTAGAAAACGTTATTAGCAGCATTGACTAAGGTAAGTGATGAGCCTGTAATGAAGTAATAAATGATTATTCTTATATGTAACCACTGTACTTCACTAAAATAAAACCTTGCTCAACTATACAGGAATGTCAGCAGCAACCCATGTTTAATATATGCAACCTAAAAAATTAAAAATTATGAAGCTATTAAAAAGGTATATAATGGCTTTTCCCTGCATGTGTATACAACCTATGCATCAAGCCAAAGTACACCCATGTCAAAAAAAACCCCACAGGGGTTAGATCAACTTCACTATCATCCATACAGGTAGATGATCAAGTATAGTTCTACATCCCTTTTATCTGGAAAATGAAACATAACTGGTTAAGACACAGCTTAGGATAAGCCATCCAACAGGAGAAACCACCTAGGCATTGCCCAAGGACATATGCTTGGTCTGCTGACTATAGCAGACATAAAACTTGTCCAAGCTCAACACCCCATTTGACCAGTGCAATCACAGTATCATCTGAGCAAGGTGCTGAGCAAGCATTAAATCATAACTAATAGGACCTTGCTACTATTAGTGCTACTACAAGTACAGTTAGGAGCACAACAAATGATAACAACATTGAACTTAAGCAGAATAAAACAAAAATCCAATTCTGTACATACTTCATGATGAAATCATGCATATGGCTAAGCAAGCATTAGCTATCCACTGTGGTGCATCAGGCATAGGCAACACTAACTCACGAAGAAATATGCAAAGAGCAGGGCACAGTCATCATCACTTCATAGGGTGGAGAAGTTACAGGAGGGCAATCCTGCCACAATAGAACTGTGTGTGTGTGTGTGTGTGTGTGTGTGTGTGTGTGTGTGTGTGTGTGTGTGTGTGTGTGTGTGTGTGTGTGTGTATGATTGAGAAACAAGGTAAAACCAAGTATGCAATGTCATGGCCAGTAGTTTCAGATATAAAGAAGTTGATATTGAAGATTGTGTGTGTATTGGGGGGGCATGGCATGGGCAACGTAAGGTGTACTGTGTGTGGGTCTGCAGGAACACAGACAAAGCATTTGTGCTAGAACACTATGTCCTGACATCCTGGATAGGTGTGAGTCATGCATGGTAGAGGATCCTGTTCACCACTGCCAACCCTGGTCATGTGAACTACTTATGCCAGGAGTTGCACTGCTAGTTCCATGACCATGGCTAGAAATCGGGTGCTATATGAATGTGAGCAATGTCTGCTGGATGAACTCTCATCATGACTACAACCATGACCATAAACAAGGCCATGTGGTCTGCCATATCTAGGTATGGACACCTCCATCAGTGACAGAGCAATGGAAGTAGTACCACTACAGGATCAGGATCTTGCATTGTCATGACCACATTGGCTACCATCTGATGATGTAGCGGCTCTTTGGCCACATGGATGCTGATCCTCTTCTAGCAGACATTCCATAACAGACAGTGAATGATTGTGTGCAATTCATCCAGTCCAAGGACTCACACAAACAGTTCATGTAGTCTCACCCATCAGAATGCATGACATGCAGTACTCTGACTATCTCTTCGTAGGTCCTGGTGGAACTAGCCTGAGCCTGCAAGATGGCCCTGCACATACATTGGGTGACACCTACTGATACACAACATCAGAGGTAGGGTGGAAAGCATGCCTCTTCTGAGCACTTATACCAACATCACTGTGTGCTATTTCACCATCACAATGGCTAGGGAATGATTCTGCCAGATCTGCAACTGGGGTAACCATACTATACTGATCAATCATGTCTTCCTCAACCTGTCCATTCTCAGAAGGTTGCATGTCATGTGTATACACAGGCATACTGAATGTGTCAAAACTCTGGGAGGGGTTATCTTCCACCCTATACTGTACCTGTTCATCATCACCATCATCATCAGAGGCTACTGATACTACAAGAGCAGATAATACAAATGCCACAGTACTGGTGACAGCCTCATCTGTAGTTATACCAATAAAACAGAAAAAATGGAGAAATAAAATATTTATTTATTAGAAATATGCTATATAATCAAGAAGACAGCAACAATAGATGCAAGTGCAAGAAAACATCTCACTAATGTATATTTAAAATCTAGATATAAATAAAAAAAAATTAAAGATATGCATGTACCATGTGCAGGAGGTTGTGGAACCTCATTGCCAGTTATGTCTAGACTAACAAGTGGAGATTGACAGAAGTATTGTAAGCATTAAATAGAAGAGGGACACTTAAACACAGCCACTATAACTTGCCCCAATGTCATAACATGTATATATAAATGGCAATAATCTTCAGCAGTGGACACCCTGGGGCTGTCTTCCACATTTGCCCCCAAATAAATCACAGCAATGGGAAAATCCCCTGACTTGCCTAGATCCCCTATATCTGACAAGAGCTACTCCATTTCCATGAGTGGTGGTTCAGTGGCAGAAACCTCAAGTATCTCTCCATTCCTGTGCAACAGCCTTGCCTATTTTTATCACATTCTTGATCATGTCACTGGTCCACTGTCTTTTAGCTTCTGGTCACCCATAGCATTCATATCATTGACTACCTGCTGCCAGAACCTCTCACAGAATGTGCTGTTATCTAATGTTTTCTCTAAGATGCATTAGCCATGGAGCTGGGGGGCTGAACTATTACCTCATTCTCAGCATCAGAACATGCAGGCTTATGTAACATGGCTGGTTTAGCTACCATATCCCTGCAGTGAAGTAAAACAAAAACTGTTATCAGATAACTCAACAGGGGCTGTGTGTTTACATAATTGTCTACATTGTAATACCAACTGTTAAATCAGTGCTACAAAAAAATGCAGTGTGGACAGCACTCATTTCTATAATAAAAAGCAAGACCTCATGTAACTCCCCCAACAACCACAATGACAATTACACAACTTCACAATGGAATAAAAGTACGTCAGTTGTTTACAACAACATCACCACTGAACAATTTTAGACATGTCACTTTAATGTACATAAGCTTCTCAAGTTAGAAATGTGTTAACATCCTCAGAGAAACATTTCCAGAAACCCAGGAAATAGAAGTGGTGGATCATTGTTTTATATCTTCATTACAAGCGCATGAGTGCAAACTTTAGACATCACTCATTTTGCTAGGAAAACCATACTAAAATCACACTGTAAACAATACTTTTAAAAACATACCATACCTTGACCGAAATTATAAGAAAGGTATCCCAAAGTAACATAAATGCAGCATGTCTAAATAGTGAAAAACTAATATTTTGGTTTTGAAGCACTTGGGGAATCCATTCAGTCTTTCCTAGTACAAAAGAAGCTCCTTAGCCCCAGGTTCACTTGTATTGTGTAGATTAACCCATTGGACACATGGAATATGTAAAGCAAGAGTCAACTCACTATCATTCCTGAATCATTCAATCACTCAATCTGCTTGGGGTGCTGGGCAGGTAGACATGCTGCAAGAGCCTACATGATGCTGTGCATATGCCCTAGCACTATAAGAGTTAACATGCAAAACTGTAGCTATCTAATGCCTTGCAAGTGTGACTCATTAGCAGTAGTGCATGTCTAATGAAATCTTTCACATTCCTGCTGATGGAAAGTATATATATATATATATATATATATATATATATATATATATATATATATATATATATAGGGTATGTCAGAGAGCATAGGCTTACAGTAAAGTTTTTATTGCATTTATAGACTTAGGAGATTACCTTTTTACTGCCTTTATAGAAATGTTTTTAAAATATAACTTTAAAAGGTGTCTGTAAGTCATAGCAATAATATACAACCTAAAAATGCAAACAAAAAAGTAAAATCATTGCAAAGTGTAACAGGATCATGTTAAAAACATATTAAAAGTGAGTAATACAAAATAAAGGAAAGAACATACTCTTTTCTCTTGGTGATGTTGTTGTAAACAACTGACGTACTTTTATTCCTAATGTAGCATAACTTCTGCAAATATCCCAACATTAAGACTTATTCTGTGAAAGGATAAAGGGCAATTGTGAGAATATAGGCATAGTACTCCCTAAAGATATATTTTTTAGCATTACAAAGCTGAGTATATATGCTTTCCTTTCTCTTCCTCATAATGTGAATGATGATGTGACAAACTGTTAATCTTGTCAATGTTCCTTGGTAATGCCATGGCTTCATAGCTCAGTTCTAGAATCAGGGACTATTAATGCCAACAGTTTAATGGTCTAAGACCTCATAGTCTAGAATTCATCACGATGATTCAAGTTTGAATTCCCACCCCAAGTAGATTAATAACTGATAGTGTAGTGTAGCATAAGGGGGTGCTGGGCTCCTGAATGTGCAATCCTTCAGGTGAGATGTTATAGCCCCATTTGCTGAAGTTAGTGGTAGCTCAGCTGTATGTAAAAGATCCCACAGCACCTATTGAAAAGAGGAAGGGAAGTTTCCTGATGCCCTGGCCAAATTTCCCCAAGAAGTATAAATGTCACCTTAGGTCTCCCCAGAAAAGAGGCTGCTAGCCTAGTGGGACTAAATAGATCAAGAAAAGGTAAGCAAAGAAACAAACAAAAAAAGAAAAACAGTCATATCTGGATGTGGCAAAGGTTAACATATTTATGTGTTAATGTGGATTGAAGATGAAATATTAAAATTACATGGCATTGATGACATTTTCTATGTTTTCTGTTTTCCCACCCTGTTTCTCCCTGTTTATTGTATTTGCAATGTAATTCCAGCTACAATAAAAATGACCATCAACATGGGGAGCTTGGTGGGACCCAGGGGATTGGACCACCATACCTCCAGATGTGGCTGTGATGGCACCAGGGTTGCCTGACGTCCCTATTTGGGCGGGACTGTCCCGAGATCAGCAGCCTGATCCCGAGTCCCGCCCTGCCGGTTTAAATCCCGGCCAGCCTCCGCTTTGTTTGTTTTTTTTTTTTTTTTGATTGTCCCGTATACCTGGCATACGGGCCAATCAAAAATTGCTAAACACGGAGCTTCTTGTGTTCCGCATTAAACACGAGAAGCTCCGTGTTTAGCGATTTTTGATTGGCCCATATGCCGGTATACGGGCCAATCAAAAATCGCTAAACACGGAGCTACTTGTGTTGAATGCGGAACTGCAATGCATTAAACACGAGAAGCTCCGTGTTTAGTGCAGAGCTACTGAGTGAGCTCAGTTCTAATGTGGAACTCTGTTCCGCATTAAAGACCCTTTTTTTTTTTTTTTTTTTTTGGTCTTCAGTTGCCGAAGACCTTTTTTTTTTTTTTTGGTCTTCACTTGCCGTGACAGACCTTCTTTTTTTTTTTTTGTCCCTACCTGGGGGTCTGGAAATCTGGCAACCCTGGATGGCACTGCCACAGAAGCACAGACAACAAGCACTTCTATGTCCTCCTAACCTCCACAACATCTGCACTACCTGCTCTAACTGCATCAGGTAACTCTGCCCTGGGGGCTGGTGCAATGGCACCCACCATGAGTTCTGATATTGGAAGTGGTGATTATGTCACCTGTTAGGAGCTGACAGAGCTGATGGAGGACATTGTGGAGAGGGTTCCCTGTATCTGCATAGGCAGAATTGAGAAAGTCCTGCATCAAATAGGCAAGTCTGTCCAGTACTGCCCCAGGTATCTGCAACAGGAGCCAGTGATGACAGTTCTGAGGTTGAGGACTAGATTCTCACTGTACTCATAGTGGATGAAGATGCACCTTTGATGTTCCCTATCTATTCTCAGTCATGATATCCTCAACCATTTGTGTCCATCTTCATTCCTGTTTGTGTGTTTTGGCCTGTATTTGTGTACCTAACCTACTCTACCTAAATAACCCTCTCATTCCTAAACACCTTCCCCAGTATTCCTCTATATTTCTCTGTCTCTAAACTAACTAACTAACTAACTAACTAACTAACTAACTAACTAACTAACTAACTAACTAACTAACTAATCCTAATACATAGCTCTCCATTCTGCCTATGTGCATGCTAGACTTATTGTTTCTATTTGTCCACACAAAATTAAGTTATCACACACACTTGATGTGATGACTATGCAAATTGCCCAAATTATTTGTAGAATTAAACACTTATCTTGTGAAGAAGTTGATAGTTGTAGTGCTCTCCCGCCACCATCCTACACATATTCATATTCTTCTGCCTTTGACCTACCCTCTGGTTGTCCCCCCATTTTCATCACTGTCCTACCAACCCCATTTCAGATGTTTACTCTGGACAAGAAATAGACTCACACACAACACAAAGCAAAAATGGCCAGAAATGGTGTAAAAAACAAACCCTCAGTTTTGATCTTCAGCATTTAGGCGACACTTGGCATCATGCAACATTGGGATGGTGTAAATGACATTTCACATCCTATGGCAAAAACTGAAGATTGTACTTTTGACTAGAGTATTAGGTGTATTGTCATCCAAATTTGCTTAGCCCAACTGACCTACAGAAATAAAGCCAATAGCACTATGAGGAGAAAGTTACTAGTATATGTGTAATTGGCTGCAATAGATAATGTACATACATACAAACATACATACATACATACAAGTATTTCAGCCATTAATGCCCTTCTAGCCTGCCAGTATACCAAAACACTTGTTCCCATAATAAGTGTCCAGGCTGTTCTTAAAAATATCTAAACTAGTATTTGCCTTAATATAATTAAACATCTTATGAGATGCTACAATTTTCATTATTGCGATGTAGATAGATGTATACATTCTCCCTTGCTTCAGTCTTTTCTCAGTGACCATTCAAATGTCTGAGTTTCACTATATGAAGTATGACTTCCTATGCGGTATGCTCAGATAATGCACAGGTCTGTAGAATGCATTTGCATAGCATTACATTTTCAAATCCAGAAGTGTCTTAAACATTACTTAATGTTTTTTCATATAAAATTATGTGTGGAAGTGTTGGCTACATATGTTATTAACCCACCAGTAACCTGCTTTTATCTTAATCTTTGTTCCACAGTCCTACCACTGCTTGCTCCCTACTTGAAACCATTTAATGTACACAGCACAACAGAGTTATTATGATGACAAGGAAAAAATTAACACATTACAAAGATGGTTAAGAAGTGGTCCATAAACTCGGTTCTTTTTCTTTCTCTCTCCTTCACTCTATCTCTCTCTCTTCCCACATTCTTTCTCAGCAATTTTTGTTCTCAACATTTGAATGATGTCTGACTTGAAGCAGCTACAAAAACTTCAGACAAATGAGAAACATCAAGCACAGACACTCACTGCCCAGCCAGAAACAGTCAGGAATCAATAAATTCTGCTCTTTCTCTCACCAGGAGCAATATATAAGCATAAATTTCAAGCTGTCACCCATGAAACAGTTATTTAGATTTCCAGTGAATAACAATCTCCAGGAAAAATTGTTCCTGTGCTTCTTCTCTCACCAGGAGCAAAATATAAGTACAAATTTTAAGCTGTCACCTATGAAGCAGTTATTTGACTTTCTAGTGATCAACAGTCTCTGGGAAATAATGTCACTGTGCTCCTTCTCTCACCCGGAGAAAGCAGAAACTCTAATCCCAAGATAACTACTGAGAGGCAGAATGTGGGCTCTACAATAATTGGTGGTCTTGCAATAGATGCTGTAGATTTTAAAGGTAAGATGTAAAGAAAATGGGTTAATATCGTAATCACTGCAGTGTGCATTAAGCAGTTAGATATGAAAGGGGGTAACTTAAGCTTTAGCTGTCTAAGTGGTGAGCCACTGATTATAAAAGAGGAAACTAGACTGAAAAGGGGTGGGCACTTTGTATTCTGGTTCTTTGGAATACAGTGCAATGGCCAATAAATTTAAATAGTTGATGGGAATTGAGTTTGTAAAAAGTGGTAATTTTGTGCTTACAGATAATGTAATGTAATGAAATAACAGCCAGTGAAAGCAGGGAGGGAGGGAGATATGTGATCAAATTAACATAAGGGGCAGGCAACTAGAAAAACAGTTGAATTTAAGAACACCAAGGTGGAATGGTGGAAAAAAATTCTGTGACTCACAAGAAACATAGTTGTGGTCTCTGTCTTAGTTTTAATATGCATTTAAAAGCTGAATACAAGTAAAACAGTGTAAAGAAAACAAATCACAGTATACAAAATAGAAGAAGGCAATAAAGTAATACAAAATAGAAGAAAGCAGAAGCAAACTAACCTTTCCCTCACAGCAGTTTGTGGCAGAATCTGGGTGAGCTTTTCCAGTAAAATGTACTGCTGAAAACTTAACTACTTTTGCTTTGTTTTGTCTCCCTTTTTTCTCTCTCTCTGTCTTGCTCTTTCTTGCTGAATATCCACTGGAGCCATAGCTCATGACACCAGTGAGAAATCCAACTGGAGCTGCAGACAACATCTATAGCACAGCCCTGTCCCAGACCCGTATTGTCAATGAAAAGGTCTTTGGCCTCCTGAAGAGTTGTTTTAGGTGGCAGGATGAGTCGGGGGTGCCCTTTAGTATGACCCACCTATTGCATGTGAAATATTCACTGCATGTTGCATTTTGCCCAACATGATCATCCACCACTCTGGTGGTGAAGTGACCCATGCTGTCACTGCAGCTTCCAGTTCCAGTCCCACTTTGACTAATGGTAACCAGATAGCAGCTGAAATAAAGGACCCCATGCAGCTGGCTCATGCATTATATGACTGCGCAGGTAAAGAGGCAGCATCTAGTCCAGAACTAAGGGCGATGCCATTAGTGTTTCTTTTTTGTAAAAAGCATCTAGAATGGTTTATGGCCTTCTGTCAATCTTCACCTGACATTCCTTTTCACTTTTAAATATTTTTTCATTTCAGAACAGTTACTCATATTATTATCTTAGTGATGTCATAAGGCATCATATAAGTAATAATGATATTTTTAACTGTTTTGCACAATAAATTCTAGTCAGGTGGTTTATCTAAGTATTTGTGTATTAAAGTCCTCAAATGGTTTAATTATTAAAAAGTGTTAATTCAATATTTCACATTAGTTCATACTTTGCACTTGAATGAAAACGTATTATGTTAATTTTTTTTATTATGGAATGTTTTCTCACCTTGAAGTATGTTGTCTGTTGAGGTACTGCACGTCAGATTATTTTATTTTGTCATACACAATAATTTGTGGGCCTCAGAAACAAAAAATATCATCATCATCATTTGTGAAGCGGTGATGGTGAATTGACAGCAGTATTTTTTCTTACACAGCAGGATACTTAATTTAATATGTAACTTCCTTATTAGTGTTTCCCTGTATTAGTACTTTCAGTTGTAGGTAACTGGCAGCTGTAACAATGGTAATGCATACAGCATTGATGGTGTTAAGCACTGCAATGTTATGTTATAACAAACACCTTTTTTTCCAAGAGTTCCAAGAGGTTTTAAGCAGTAGCATTGCAGGAATGAAATGGCCAGCTGAAAATTATCCTAATCCCCTCCTTTTTTTCACATTTATTTTTAAATGACTTATTTCCCTTTAAGTTAAAGATTCATCTCTGTTTGTGAAGGTCAAATTGTATGTAACAGAAATGTCAAAATTGATTCACAGTTGGTCAAGGTCAAATGTGTCATACACAACTCCAGCTAGGTGATGGTGCAAGTGATTTTTAAAAGGAGCTGACATAAGAGCTGGATGGTGAGTTAGTCCATTGTTGTGATCTACTTGATGCAGGTGATTATGCAGGTATTGATCTGATGGTGCTGCATAACCCTGGTTAGGAACTTGAATGAGAGGTTCTGCTATGTATAGAAGAATATTGATGGGGCCTGTATGAAATCCATTGTACTTGTTCACTGTGACTAATTACAATTCTTTCTTGAGAAACACTTGCAGTCTCACGTGGTCTGCTCCATGTGTCTATCCACTACACCATCCTCAACCCCTTCCAGTTCTGACTCCTGCTTGAATCTGGTAAGTTGCAATTAGTGTACAAATGGAGGCAGTCACAGATGCTGTGTGTACTGCCATGCTACACATCAGTATAAGCATGGCATTATTCCTACTCTGTGCCATTTCCAAGTAGTGATGGAAATCATGTGTACCTTGGATGACTTTGACCATTTCAAGCTGATGCTTTGTGGTAGTGTTCTGAGCCCTAAGAATGCCACAGCATATCTGCTGTTGGGCAGCTAATGTTTTACATGTTTCTTGGGGTAGCTAGAACAAATTCCTGACCTGGATCCCCTTTGTAAAGGTGTAATTCTGGACATTGTTACCTCTGTCTGCCATCACCCTGAAAGTGTTCGCCTTCGTTTGGAGATACTGGTGTGGAGGCACATGGGTTATCCTCCTGTATAAGCATGAGTGCAATGTCAGCATGTGCTTGACTTTGTGATGCACTGTCACTTCCTACAGAGGTACTAGCATATTGTGAGGAGTGATCTCCTGTCATTAAACTTGGGACTGCATGCTATTTCCTTCAGGCTGCCTCATAAATATAACTACAAATTCTCCATCCAGCTAAGTAAATGTGTGCTATACTAATGTCTGCAGTATCATCAGTGCATTCAGAATTGTACAGCAATCACTTTGTTAACAAATTAATCCTTCCCCTAGCCCCTGCCACTGTATCATATTCATAATATTTTAATTTTTCATTTTTCATTGACACTCAGAAATCTCCAAGTAAAGACACATGTATGTTGAACCAATAACGCATCCTTACCACTTCAATACTTTAATTCAAACACATATGTATGCACAATCACTAAATAACAGCAAAGTAAATTACTTTCTTAATTATCTCTAATAATTTCTACTACTGCTGTAATTATTTTCCATTTACAAATGACAGCTTTACACTATTCACTAAAGCCACTGTAATATCCCCATCATATCAATAAAATAAACATTTCTTCAAATTAACTCACTAATTTGACATCATTTTGAAGTTTTTGAGATTTAATTACAATATTTCTATTTTTTTTTATAACTTTAAAAACTCCACAGATCCTACATCATTTGCCACCTAACTCAAGTAATCTTAAGTTAATGTGACAGTATTAAACTATTTTATATAAATTTACATCCATTTACCCATTTTGCATGCAGATTAGGTTGTTTTATGCTTAATTCTAGGAGCTGCAGTAATATACAAATGCGTAAGGCCTCTTATCACGTAACTAGGTCTAGTCTACTCATGGACATGTCCTCAGTTGGAAAGCCGTGGAGTCCACAGAAGTCCTCAGTTCTCTCCAGCATACTGCAGACACATGCAGATAGCCTCAGGTATGCTCAAAGCTAAATATGTTTAGAAAAAGCAAAATCAGATCATATGTATGACAGCTTGCACAGCTGTTAAGTACAATTCATGCTCTACCCAACATTGCTACAAAAACATAAGCTTTGCCAGCTGGCAGAGTTGATTGACAAGGTAGTGGCTGGAAGGTCAGAGTTCTATAGTAAGTATAACTTTTTTTCTCATTTTTATGGTCATATTAATGATAAAAATAAACTATAAGAATGTTGCATAACTGCAGGTATTTGCTAGGAAAAATATGTGTAAGTCCAAACATGTATTTATAATGTTATAATAATGCAAAGGAAAGCATAAACATATCTATTTGTACACAGAACTGCATCTGTATTCAAATATAGGGAATGCTTTTGAGATAACATAATTGTATCTATAAATGCAAACATAATATTTGCATGAGGATGTGCTTGTACAGGTCATGGACAGATGGAATTAGCCAGTCAAGGCATCTTTTCAGCAGGTTCAAGACATCCTGTCCCAATTGGTGCCATCCACTGTTCCAACACTGGCCCCTAACCTCTCACCATTAGAATCTTCCACTGCAAGATCATTTAGCAGTGGAAATATTTGAGTTTCCATGGACTGAAGGTCCTTGCTAGTGCATTTTCTCCTCATCCCTTCTGCCCTTATCCTTTGTCTTACACTCTCCTACCTGTTTCCTGCACACAACTAAGATAAGATAAGATAAAATAAGTTTTCTTTATTGTCATTGCACAAGTACAATGAAATGTTTAGCAATCATCTAAGGGGCATTCACATATAATGAACATGAATAAATAACAGAATACAATACAATACAATACGATACAATACAATACAATATAATGCAGTGCAATGCAGTAAACAACTACGTTATTGCATCTGGGTATAACTGCACATTTTTATTTATTTATTTATAGTTTGTTAACTGGGAAAGTCCATTAGGCCATACTGTGCCCTTTTTCAATGGAGGCCTGGGGAGAAAAGTTGCTGTTGCGTCTTTTGGCTTTTCCCGGGGAGAAAAGTACATACATAAAAAAAAAAAAAAATATATATATATATATATATATATATATATATATATATTGGTGGTAAAAAAAACATTAATACAAGAAATTGTTGTGATTACAGTCACTGGGATTCTGCAAATTTTTACACAGAATAACATAGTTATTATGCAATTTAAAACAATATAAAGACAACAATACTGAGGGGTTAATTACATTCTTGAGGAGATGAGAGGTAGAGTGTTATATGGGGAGATTAGAGGAGACAAAGTGGGAGAAGTACAATAGGGGGAAAGCTATTGCTTTTAAGTAGTGATGTTTGATTGCAAGATGGATGTACAGGAGATTTAGGAGGGGTGGAAGCAGGAGCATTCTGAGGTTGAGGAGAAATAAGAGTGGAGTAGGGTCTTGAAGGCAGAACGATTTTGGGTAGTCCGAATATGGAGGGGAAGAGAGTTCCATTTTTGTGCAAGAGAGAAGGTTAAAAGAGATTGGCCAGAAGTACGTAAAGGTTTATGCAGTTTAAGTAGGTTCTGATTATTGGATCTGGGAGAATGGGCAGGAAGGTGCATGGTAAGGATGGAGGAAAGGGAAGGGCAGCGGGAAGGATTGAAAAATAAGTTTATGAGTAGTGGAAAGTTGAATGAAAGAGAGATGATTGGAAAGCTCTAACCAATTCAGAGAGTGCAAGGAGATGCAGTGGTGAGAGGAAGATTTGGAGTTTGTAGCAAACTTAGAGATTTTATTGTAGCAGGATGCCAGTTTAGCTGTGAGAGTGGTTTGAAGGTTGGTGACAACAGGTGCTCCATACAGGAGAGAGGTTAGGAGGTAAGTGGTGGAGAGGGTAAGCCTAGTTGAGGAGGTTAGATAGCGGTTATGGCAGTAGAGCATGCCGAGTTTCTGGTGGGTTTTCTTGATGTTGGTTTGAAGGTGAATGTTGAACTTTAGATGTTCGTCAATAAAAACTCCAAGAAGCTTGGTGTGGGGGACTATTTCAATAGGGGTCATGCTTTGACTTTTTATAGAGAAAGAGTTTTTATGTATTGTGAAGTTCTTAGATTAGTTAAAGATCATAAGTTTGTTTTTTTTTGTTGCATTAAGGGCTAGATGCTTATTTAGCATCCAGTTTTCAGTAATACTAAAGGCTGCCTGAGTTATTTGCATAAGTGTAGGGGCAGATTTAGCAGAGCAGATGATAGTCAAGTCATCCGCGTATTGAACGAGTTTAGCATTAGGGATGCACTGATGGAAGTTGTTAATGAAGATATTGAATAGTAGAGGGCCTAGGATAGACCCTTATGGTACTCCTGTGTGGGTCTCAAGTAAGGAGTAGGTACAGTTGTTCCATTTAATGGCCTGTTGCCTATTTGAAAGGTAACTGGAGAACCAATTGATAGTTGGGGGAGAGAGGTTAAGGTGTGAGAGCTTTGACAATAATAAGTTGTTGGAAATGGTATTGAAGTCTGTAGATAAGTCTAGGAATAGGGAGGATATAACATTACCAGAGACTCAGGCATGGTTGATAATGTCCAGAAAATATAAGAGGGCTGTGGAGGTACTGTGGTGGGGGTCTGAAACTGTGTTGTGTAGGAGACAGGAGGTTATTGTCTAGGAGGAAGGATAGAAGTTGCTGGTCGATACATTTTTCTAGTATTTTAGAGATGGGGGGAGAGTATGGCTATGAATCAGAAGTTGGAGATGTTAGTATTGTTGCCTCCTTTGTGCAGGGGGATGATGAATGTTTTTTCCAGAGGAGGGGTACATAAGATTCTTGGATGGAATGGTCAACGAGAATGCAGATGGGGAGGGCTATGCTGTTAGCAGCTAATTTTCTACTTATTTGCTTTTTCTTGCCTAAAATACAGTTACAGCTTGTAGTGTTTGTTTTTTATTAGCAATCTCTACTTAGTCTTGTCTCTGTTTTGTCCTCTACCTAGCAGCCCCTTATTCTCTACTGCATTAACTAATCTGGTTTCTTGCTGTCTTTTTTACAGCTGTCTGCACTGCGGCAACTTTGGGTGCTTCCATCCCTCTTTATTCACTCTGCAAAGACAACTCCCTGAAAGGAAATCTCCTCCAGGACTCCCAAAGTGCTCCCTCAAGTTTCATTTATATATAGTGTATGTACCTGCCTCCGTGCCTGAACAGCTGCCTATGGTGATCCTTTATCTTTATTTTTTTTTCTCCTCATAACTCCCCTGTATTTTACTCCCCTTTTCTGGCCGAACTGGGTCATAGGCTGCCATTCTCCACTCTAGCCACTAGGTGGCATTATCCACCAACCTATAATCTCTACTTAAACTCTACAGTACACCCGTGCTCCTCCTGAAGCAGACCCGCTCCCTTATCATAAAGCCCTTACTGCTGGCTTGCCTGCTTTAAGTGCATCCTACATTTATTCCTGCGGGTTTGCTTCTTCTCTAGTATATCTTACTTTACCTTCTATCCCCTGACCCCACAGTGTGGATTTACATCTGCTACCTGCCCCTGCAATCCCTCCATGTTTTCTTGCTCCAGATTCCACTGATTGACTCCAGCCATTCTCTCTCTTGGCTCTACTTGCTCTGTTTGCCATGCGGGCTCACTCCACTCCCCTACTCTACCCCCAATTCCCACCCACCCACACTACTCCTACTATTATTCTAGCCATCATTCCCTCCCCTTCCTCTCTCAACCAATCCATTCAATTCTCTTTATCCCCTCCTCTACCCATCCTCCAATACTTAACTTCCCCTCCCCATCCCACACCATAAGTCCTATATTCAAATCTATACTCCTCACTCTTTCACTCTCACAATCACCTTACCATCCAACTACTTACATTATAGCTAACTCACATCATGCTTTCTCCACTTTCTCAAACCCTTCTCATTCCCTCCCTCACCTTACTTCTTCTAATCCCTCTATGCCATGCTACCTCTTATTCCTCTTACACGCTCCCTCCTTCTTTCCTATCCCCCACCACCACCCCCAACACCCATCCTCACCCTTCCAGGTCTCATTTTCACACTGTATCCTCCTCTCTAGTTCAACCAAACCTACTTCATTACTTCAAACCAATACTCCTTCCCGCCTCAATAAACAACACATACAAAGCAATACTACACTTCCAACAAAACACAAGGAGCAAACCCAAGCCCCTGCTTCCATTCCCCTTTAACTGCCTAAGCTTAGCAGGAGACATACACCCTAATCCCGGTTCTATTACCAGCAATGATCCTACTCCTCCCACCGCAACCAATATTACCAACCCTAAATATCTCAAACTACTAACCATTAATGCCCAAAGTCTAAAAAAATAAAACAGCTCACTTTCATGCGTGGCTATACCATACCCTACCTGACATAGTAGCTGTCTCTGAGACATGGCTAAAACCCCACATTTCTGACTCTGAAATCATTCCCCCTGGGTTTCAGGCTCTCAGATATGACCAGCAAAATAGGAAAGGAGGAGGAGTAGCCTTAATCTTCTCTAGCCTACTCTCCATCACTCCCTACCAAAATCCTATTCCCCAATTCAGTAATGCTGAACTAGTCATAGGAATACTCAAACTGAATAACTATAAAATCATTTGTGTTATGGCCCTCTATATCCCCCCTGGAAACAATACAACTACACTAGAAGAAATTCTTCTGTGGGCCTCAACTAATATTAAGCTTGAAACCTAAATACTAGGAGATGTAAGCATCGACTGGAACAAAATCAATACCAATAATCCCTACGTAGGGATCAATCTATTCAATTTCACTCAGCTTACAAATACCATTACCAGACCTAATAAAAATAACCCCCCAGACTCCACATTTGACTGGATCCTAGTCTCTCACCCAAATAAAATCACACACACAGGCATCTTACCAGACTCCATTAATAACCACTTTCCAACCTTCATCCATAGAGCAACCCCCTTCATTCCTTACCTACACCAAAATATTCATACAAGAAACCTTACTAACTTTAACCCCACAACTTTCTCCAATTCACTCAAACTTACAAACTGGGACAATCTAAAAACTCTACCCCTAGACAACGCCGTGGAACTCTTCAACTCAACGTTCTTAAATACCCTAAACTCCCAAGTCCCACCAAGAACAAAACATATAAAACCCAATTTTGCCCCATGGCTAACTAAAGACACCAAAACACTTATGCATCTAAGAGACAAAACCTGGAAACTTTACCATCACAATAAGCACCCTGACACCCTTCTTAAATATAAATAGCTACGTAACCTTGCCAAAAAACAAATTATACAAGGTAAAAAAAATCTTGCTATACAAAACTTCGGTCTAATCATTCCAAGAACCCCAAACAATTCTGGAACTCCATCAACTCTCTCCTCAACCCAGGTACCAAAAATAATCCCTGCCCTGACACTACTAAATCTGACATAGAAATAACTACTCTATTCATCTCCTTCTTTACTAACTCTATAGCAGAACTCACCAAGACCTTCCCAAACAATGACCCTTCCTCCCAACCCAAACTTTCTACCCAACCCTCCATCCCTAACACCCTTCCCATATTTTATCTCAAGCTCATCTCCACCTCATACATAAAAAAACTTCTTTCTAAGTTTAAGCTATGCTCCAGTGCCCCTAACAATATCCCCTCACTCTTTCTAAAATTAGCAGCAGATGGCATCACTATCCCCATCAGTATTCTCATTAATAGATCCATACCGGAATCATATGTCCCCAAACTTTGGTGTGCAGCTTTTATCCTACCCCTCCACAAAGGAGGCAAGAATAATAGCATTTCTAACTTCCAGCCCATAGCTATACTCTCCCCAATTTCAAAACTTCTTGAGAAATGTATCCACCTCCAGCTCATGCCTTTCCTTACCAAAAACCAACTCCTCACCCCTACACAACATGGTTTCCATCCTGGCCATAGCACAACCACTGCTCTTCTCTCTTTCCTTGACATAGTAAACCATGCCCGTTACTCAGGAGAACTTATATCCACAGTCCTTCTTGACTTCTCCAAGGATTTTGACACAATCTCCCATACCCACCTCTTAAACCAGCTCTCTAACCATAATCTGTCTCAAAATACCCTTACCTAGTTCAACATCTCATCCTTCCTTCTTACCCCGACCGGGGTACCCCAGGGATCCATACTCAGCCCAATACTCTTTAATATATTTATTAACGATTTCCATGCAGTCATTCCTAACACTAAGATTGTACAGTACGCAGATGACTCAACTCTAGTATGCTCTGCTTCCAACCTTCCCAACCTCCAAACAAAAGCTCAAACTGCCTTCTCAACTACTGAGAACTGAATGCTTCAAAATCACCTCTCTCTGAATGCCAACAAATCTAAATTTCTACTATTCTCTCCCTCAAAATCTCTCCATTTCGACAAAACCTCTTTCAATATTATCAGCCATGCCAACTCCACTATAGAAGTTGTTCCTTTTGCTAAACTCCTTGGGGTTACTAT
Source organism: Protopterus annectens (assembly GCF_019279795.1). Classification (NCBI taxonomy): domain Eukaryota; kingdom Metazoa; phylum Chordata; order Ceratodontiformes; family Protopteridae; genus Protopterus; species Protopterus annectens. The sequence goes on from NC_056738.1 coordinate 213,481,041, forward strand.
TGATGAACACCTAAAATTCAATACTCACATTCAGCTAAATATTAAGAAAACACATCAGAAACTTGGCATGCTGTACAGAAACTCCCACTTTCTATCCCCTACTACAAGACAGACACTCGCCACTACCTACTTACTACCATCACTATTGTATGGCGCTCCCCTACTAACCAACCTACCTTCATCTATTTCTTCCAAACTGGAAATCTGTTACAATAAAATCTCATAATTCGCCACCAAATCCAAATACTCCACCCACCACTGCATTTCTCTCCACCTGCTGAATTGGCTAGAGCTGCCCAACTACCTTGACTACCTCCAACTCACTACAGCCCACAAGCTAATTTTTAAACCTACTAAATGCCCAGCTCTAACAAACATCCTACCACCATACATCCCACATGGAATTCTAAGATCTGCCCACCAAAATCTAATTACTGTATACAAACCAAATTGGCCCACTGGTCAGCTTCTCCTATCCTTTTCCTTAGCCAATGAGTGGAATTCTCTCCCTCCTTCTCTAAGAACCTCTGAAAACTTTGAACACTTTAAAACCCAGCTCCATTCCTACCTCTCCCATAATTGAAAATACAATTGCACTCTACCTACCTAACCTGTTTATTACATTAATGCACTCATTGTACTTAATGTACTTCCCACCTTATTCTCCCCTTTCCTGGCATTAATCTTATTTACTGCCATCTTACAAATGTGAGTTTGTACACCATTCACTGATGATTTTCAACCTCTGTACAACTTAAACCCTGTACAGCTACTTCTCTAATCTGTAATCATGTAAGTATGTAATGTATATTCATCTATTTTGCTGTTATACTTTGCTTAGTTCTACTATATAATATTAAAAGTTGCTTAATTGTACTATTTTTACTATGTAATAGGGAGATTTTCTCCCTGGGTCTCCACTGAAAATGGGCTCCTTGAGCCCAGTGGACCTCCCTAGTCATCAAACTGGAAATAAATAAATAATAATAAATAAATAAGTTTGATGGTATGTTATCAGGGGTGTTAGTGCAAGCTTTTAGTCTATTGAGAATTTTTTTAACAGTGTTGACAGGGATAGGTTTGAGGGAGAAGGGAGGGGGGAGGGTGGATTTGGTGGCAGAGGGAGAGGGGTTGAGGGAGAGAAGGGCAGAAGAAGTTATAGAATTCAAAGTGATTTCTGTAAGTTTGTCTACAGAGTCAATGAAGAAGGAGTTAAGGTTGGTGGCTATGTCATGGTCAGGAGCACTAGGGTTAGCTCAGGGGTCTTTTCTGCCAGGTTTGAAGAGGGCAGTGATACTACTCCAGAATTTCTTGGGGTTAGTTTTATGATTGTTTTGGAGCTTTCAGTAGTAGGATTTGTGACCAGGTTACTAAGAGAGTCAAGCATGATGCCACTTTTAGAGATGTTGTTGGGGTGGAAGACTAATATCCAGTGCAGAATAGAGCCAGGGGAATTCTCTTTAATGGGTTTGATAGGGGAGTTGATTAATTGAGAGAAACCATATAGGTTTAAATTATAAAAGGTGGTGGTAGAGTGTATAGAAGACCAATTAATGTTAACATCCCCTAGAATGATTGTTTCATTAGAAATGTTGGATGAAAACCAGGAAAGTGTGTCTTCTAAAATGGGGATATTGTTTCCAGATGGAATGTAAAGAGCAGGTATGACTATGTTTTTATAATTATTCATTTTTAGCAGTGCAATAGTTATCTCAGCTGTGGAGAATTGAAGTATAGTGTTGGTGTAGGGTGTTACTGTTAGAGAGTAGTCAAAGAGAATGGCTACTCCACCACCTTTCATCTTGGTTCTGTCATTTTTAATAAGTTTGTAGTTGGGAGGGGTTATTTCGGTATTGTTTAGATGAGACTTTAGCAAAGTTTCAGAAATTCAAAGGATGTCAGGGTGATTATTGGAGAGCCAAGCATGGATGTTGGGAAGTTTGGTACAGAGGCTTTGGGCAATGAGAGTTGCTAAGAGGAGGGACTTGAGGGTAGTGTTTGATGGGGATGGAGTGGAGTTGATTTTATGGATGGTGGGTGGACCAGGATTGGGGTGAATGTCACCAGAGAGGAGGACAGATATTAGATCAAAAAGTAAGGACAGTAGTTTTTTAGGGGTCATAGAGTTTGTGGTTAGGGGAGGAGAGATGAAGGATGGGGAGTATTGAAGGGGGTGTATAGTAGGGGTGGCAAGAAACTTCCTGTAATATAGGAGACAGTTATTAGACTGGTAGAGGTGAGGATAAATGTAGGCTGTATAGAGGGGTTCATTCTTAAGGTGGGTAGAGGTGGTGTGAAAGGGTGGGGAGTATGATAAACTAGGGAGATGGGTAAGTTGTAGTAAGATGAGAAAATAGAAAGGTAGAAGAGTAAGAAATAAGGTTTTGGGTATAATGTGCATAGTTGGTGTAAGGATTAATATGGGTTGTGTTATTGTGTAGGACGGAGTGGTGGTAGTTGCCTGGGTGTAAGTTGTAATGCAGAGCATGGGCAGAGGAGAAGGAAGTGGGATACAGGTAAAAAGGAAGACTGTGAAATGGAGTAATTAATAAGAGAGAGGAGAGACAGTAGTTGAGGGGGGATGGTGTGTAGTGTAATAGGTAGGGATGTGGAGTGGGTGTGGTTATACAACTATAAATCTAGGGGTAGTGGGAGCGGGTGGGGAATGAGGGCAGGGTAGGGGAGCGGAGTGAGCCCGGAGTGCAGTGGAGGGCGAACGGAGTGGGGCAGGCCCCCTTTCGCAGAGAAGTTTCTGCAGAAACCATCAGTGCACTGAAGGTGAGTGAAAGAAAGGTTAGAACAGGTTTCGTTTTATATTTTAAAACAAAAATGCATGAAAGAAAGGTAGCAGTGGTAAAGAGGGGAAGTAACAGCAGCAGTCCTGGATAAAAAGAGAAAGAAAAGAAATTGGGGGGGGGGGGCTGAGACACAGATAGATGAAGGTGCATGAGCAGGAGCATGGGGGAAAAGGGTAGGCAAGAGAGAGAAAGAAACAGGATAGAGTAGCTTGAGAGGAGGTAAGCAAGGGTAGGGAGTACAGTACAGCTGTAGAGGTCTTAGATGAGAGTGAAGTGTGACAAGGCTTTGTCAGAGGGAGTCAGGGGGATATCTAGACTTTAGCAGAAGGATTACAGGCACAGGGTAAAAACGGACTTGGGTGTAGCAGTAGAGATAGCAGAGGGAGGGTGGGAAAGAAGGATTACCTAGGCACAGTGGTGTGTTGTATTACAGCCTTATCTGGATGGAAGGTAGATGAAGCACAAAGCACAAATACAGTCTATATGGTAAACATACTTTAAGTTACTAAGGGTCTGCAGAACCACAGGTACAACTAAAAGCAGGGGGATGGTCCTCTGGAGAAATCCAACGTGGCAGCTGTGAACTAACTGGCTCAGAGTAGGTGATAGCCTTAAGAAATAAGGAGTAGAGTTGCATTAATCATACAGTGTAGACAAGTACGAGTAAATACTTGAGAGGTAGGAGAAAGGGAAGGAGGGAGACATATGCATACGAGACAGACTAGCAAGTAGTGAAAACACTGTTGGAAGATAGAAGGAAATACAACAGAAAGAACAGCATAGGTAGCACAATTTAACAGAGCAGAATACAAATCTATTTTTTAAACCATAATACAGTTTAGCACAAAATGCAATTGGCTCATAGTGTATTCATTTTTGCTGGGTAGCAACACAGTGTGCCTAACTAAATAATAACAGTAATGTAATGCAATCCCTAGGCTATGAAGACAGTGGTACAACATGTTATGCTATACAGAATGGGCGTAATAGTCATATATTACAAGCTATTAAGAGGGGACATTCCACATAGACTATCACAATTATCCGATGAGCAACAGGCACAAAAGGAGTAGATATGCTACTGTAAAGTAATCCTGATGTAGCAATTACAAGCATGTACTAGTACAGTTCTACAAGGGCTTCCACAATAATGTAGACTGGCACATTAATAAGCCCTGCACTTTATATTTGTTTCAACTCTTACAAATGCAGACACAACAAGTGTAGCGTCGCCAACTTAGTGCTTCAGATCAGGAATCTGTGCAGGTATACCAGAGCTACCAAAGGCTCTAAACTCTTATGTTATTAATTCTATCTCTTTCCATTTTCTACTGAGGCTGCACTAATATAGGTACAGAACATAAAAGAGTAGCCTCCTAATGCTACTAACAATAGTAAAGCTCAGCTCAATGATAACATAAAATTAAACAAAATAAACTGCAAACAGTTACAGAGAGGCTTCAAAAGAACACAAATGAGCAGCATACGAATGCTACTGACAACAGTAATGCGCAGCTTAGAGAGAAAAGAATAAGGTAAGGTGTACAGGAATGTAAACACATACCTTATAGTGCAAATGGCTATTATCTGTACTCAATCTGAGTATTTAGCATTGTTCAGTTCACATATGACTCTGGGATAGACACTGTTATTAAGTCTGTTTGTCTGAGATGGAATGGACCTGTGCTGTCTGCCAGAAGGCAGCAGCTCAAACAGGTGATGTCCAGGGTAAGAAGGGTCTTTCAGGATGTTGGTTGCCCTGCTGAGACAGCAAGAGCTGGAGAGTTGCTCCATATAGGGCAATGAGCAGCCAATGATTTTTTTGGCAGAGTAAATGATCCTTTGAAGGGCCTTACTGTCTGCCACTGAGCTGTTGGAATAGTATGTGGAAATGCAGTATGTTAGCACATTTTCAATAAAACAGCAATAACAATACACTGGTAGCTTCTCCTCCAGGTTGTTTTACCTGAGGATCCTCTTGACTGCCTCTGTGATGTTTATGGACCAAGAGAGATCTTCTGCTATGTGCACACCTAGAAACTTGAAGTCAGGAACCCTTTCTACGCAGTCTCTATTGATGTATATTGGGTTGTGATCTGTGTTGTGCCTACAGAAATCTATTATGAGTTCTTTTGTTTTGGTAGAGTTCAGGATAAGGTTATTCTCAGTACACCATGTCGCTAGTCTTTGAACTTCATCTCTATATGCTGTCTTGTCTCCTACTGACATAAGTCCAACCACTGTGGTGTCATCTGCAACTTAATGATGATATTAGTAGAATGAGAGGGGACAGAGTTGTGGGTGTAATATACAGAAGGGGGCTCAACACACAGCCTTGTGGGACACCAGTGTTTAGTCTGAGAGTGAAGGAGATGTACGGGACTACTCTAACCATCTAAGGATGGTTAGTCAAAAAGTCTTTAATCCAAAGGCAGGTAGGTACTGAAAGTCCTAGGCCAGTAAGTTTAGTTATCAGTCTATCTGGGATAACTGTGCTAAAAGCTGAACAAATGTCTACAAAGAGCATCCTCACTTAGCTCTCCTGCTGCTCAAGATAATAAAGTGCAGTGTGTAAACCAGTGTAGATGGCATCTTCTGTAGACACAATTGCTCTGTAAGCATACTGGTGTGCAGCTGAGATAACTGGGAGACTGCTCTTAATGTGTTGCAAAATCAGTTGTTCAAAACACTTCATGCTGACTGGAGTAAGAGCCACTGGACTGTACTCATTGAGACTACTGATGACAGGTTTCTTTGGCAGTGGATGATCATAGTTGACCTCAGACAAGATGGAATAGTAGACTTAGAAAGAGACAGGTTGAAGATCTTTGTGAAGATCCCACAGAGCTGATCCACACATACTTTCAACACCCATCCTGCCACTCTATCTAGGGCAGCAGCCTTTCATGGATTAACTGCGTTGAGCACACATTTTACATCATACTCTTGTACTTTGAAGGTATGATTGTAGGAAGATGGAAGAGGTGACATGAAACTGCTGTGGCCTATCTGCTAGTGCCTAGGCATGACTGTCTCTACTGTATCCACCTCAAAATTGGTGAGGAAATAATTAAGTTCCTCTGCCATTGAGGCATCTCCATCAGCAGCCATATGGTTACTGGTTTTATGACTGGAGATGTGTCAAAGACCTTGCCATAGTCGTGTGGGTCCTTGTTGGTGATGTAGTCTTCTGTCTTCCTTTTGCAGGCTGCTTTAGCCTCTCTGATGGCTTTCTTTTTGTTGGCTCTAGCCATGCTGTAAAGGACTCTGTTGCCAGACCTGAAGGCTGTATTTTGGGGCTTGAGAAGAAGATCTGAACTCCTTCATCATCCAGGGCTTATGACTAGGGTACACATGAATGAGCTTGCTGACAGTGGCATTGTCAACACAGGCTTTTATGTAGCAGGTACCGTACTACCCTTTTTTATGTAACAGAGAACCATACCACCCCCTTGGTAGCATGCCATGCATAAGTAATGAAGTTGTGTCACTGAGAGAGAGCCATGTAACATGGTTATTGAATCAGTGTAGGGAGTGTGTTGCTGTGTCTGGAGATGAGTAGCACACCCCCTGCACTGTCAAACTGCCAGATATTAATGTATGCATAAGTAGTTGATATTTCTTTATCATTTTGTTCATTTTTTTTGTGTTTGCTTGGCATGGTGCAGTGCACAGCAATGGACATGTGCCAGACATCTAAAAAGCGAAACCAGATACATTCAATTATGAATGCAAAGGTCAAGTGTAAGCATAGCTGAGCGGGTTTGCGTGGTGCACTGTGGTGCTCAGTGGTGCTTAAACATAGTGGAGAGGTATATATAAGAGTAAAGCAGCATTCCACATGTCCACGTAGCCAAATGGTTAGGGGGATAGCCGTATGTGCTGTAGGTGCAGGGTTCAAATAGACAGACTGGTTATTAAGCAGTTATTTTGAAAATAAACATTATGAGAGGTATTTTTAAATCCTGTTTTGCTGTGGTCAGCTAAGCTCTGCTAAGCACAGATAAGCCTTGCCATGCACTGCTTAAACAAGGAATATTTTAGCAGTGCTTAGCTGGTTTGCACATTGCTTAGCGGTGCGAAGCACTGTTAAGTAATGCCAGTTTAAGCATTACTCAGCTGAGCTAAGCTGGTTTCTGCACCGCTAAGTATTGCTTAGCATTACTAGTTTAAGCACTGCTCAGCTAGGATGGTGCTAAGCAAAGCCCTGCATATTTAAAAAATGCCCAGTGGCAGTAAAGGGTGGGAAAACAGGCTTATTTAAGTGTAACAAGCAGGAATAGACCAGAATCAGTTGGAGATTGAACTTGGCAGGAACTATGGCAGGTGTTGGAGATGGTGTGCACTTCCAGGCACAATGGTGGGTCATTGCCCCATACATCATGGAGGTGGGTGCCACAGCATCCACAGCAGAGGAGCATCCAGGTAGGCCACATGTGTTCATCACTGTAATACTGTATCAGTCATTGTGCCAGCTTCTGCATACCAGTACACGTGTCAGGTCTAGCTGCATTGTAGGGGATTTGGTTTTAATGCACAGTTGTGCACACATACTGTACATGTTGATATATGCACATATTATCCTTTAACAATGCCATATTTGGTATTGTTGACAATACCTCACCCTCAATAGGTACGTCAAGTGTGGCCAGAGTCCAAGATCCTGTACCTGGTGTGTGTGATACTGTTATTTGATGGATCATACATATTGTAACAATGTTCAGGGATGCCATTTTGCTCTAGACACAACTGATATGCCTAGCCAGGGTACACTACTTGTATGTTTGGTTTCAGAGGGGCTGACTGAAGTGCATTGACTCAGTAATCACAGTTGTGTATTTGCAGGAACAGTAACACAGTTGCACTTATTTTTCAGAAGTTCTATGCAGTCTGCTACATGGGGTGATAGTGTGCTCAAGACTGCTGCACTGTGTCTTAGGTGTAGGTCTATCACATACCCTGACATATTAATTATCTCACAGGTGTATAGTCACAGCATTAACCAGATATATCCGCAGTGCATGTTAAAAAGTGCCTGTCTCGTCTGTGTATGTTGTAGTCTGCTTGTATGTTGTGCATAGGATCAGACATAAGATGTGGTATGTGTAATACAGATGTGGCTCCTCACCTGTGTGTTTTGTGTGTGTGTGTGTGTGTGTGTGTGTGTGTGTGTGTGTGTGTGTGTGTGTGTGTGTGTGTGTGTGTCTTGCCATACATAAGAGTGCAGGTAGTAATGTAGTTATTTTTTGTCTTCCTCCTCACAAGCGAACATGGGGGTTGGAGCTTGTCCCCTTCACATGTCAGTTCACATTGGACTCTGATGATGCTGGTGGCCATAGTGAGGCACAGGTGGTATTGTTGGGGGCTGAATTTCTCCCATGGGTTGACATCCCACTTCCTCCCTCAGTGCCCCGTACATAGTCAGTATGCCCATACATACCCAGTCCCCTGTGGGCTCAGATATGGTACAGTCAGAGTGTGGAAGCATTGAACAGGAGAGTGTAGCAACAATGGCATCAGTGAACGTAGGCACTAGACATAGCCAGAGAGCTGGTGAGGTTCCACACAGGCAGATTGAAGGGGTGCTCGAAGGAGGAATGCTGTCCATCCACCATCTGTCACAGGTGTCACATCAAGGGTCACTCAACACATGTTTAGGTCCATCATGGAGGCACAGGAACATTCCATATGCAACTCCAGACACATGCTCAGGATCATGGGTGCAGCACAGTGTGACATCCATGACTCCCTCCACCACATTGGTGATGCCATGGATCATTTCACTGCTAGTGTACAGATGGTGGGCTGAGACAATGTCCATCCTTGACCACACATTGCCTGTGCTGTAAAATCTGGTGGGAGTAGGGCATCAACCACATGGATGTACGTCAGGACCTACACCTGCTGAGAGTCCATGTGGACATGTACACTCATGCTGCTGTACTGGCAGTACCTCTAGCACCACAGCAGGGAGTGTGCTGTCCACACAACAACATGGCAGGCCATAGGCCCATGGTCTTGGGTGGTCCCATGATGGACATGGGCCTGGTAGACACCTGTCACCATCAGTCAGTAGCACCGCATCTGACACTGGGCATGGTAGTGTCAGTGCCAGTCCTGGCAGAGCCAGTTCCCATGTTTGTGGCTGGAGATGGTGAACATCCCCTTCCATCATGTACATTCTACAGCTGTCCAACATACCCATGTGTAGGCTTGGCATCTGGCTTGACTGTGTACCCATACACACTCAAACATCACTGACACATGCAGGTCAACAACAGACACAGATGGCACCTCTCCATGGCCCAGTTGAACAGCACCCCTTCTAGACTCACACACACAATGTCAACTGTTTTGCACAGCATAGGCCTCTGACACCCATATACCATGCCTGTGCATGTTATGATACCTGTGCCACATCCATGTCATCCATATCATCAATGCAGGGATATGCAAAGATGTGTCTGATGCACAGGGTGAGTATATTACATTACATGACATTTTGTATTGTGGTAGTGTCATGCCATGACAGGTGCTGTATGCTGGCATATGTCACGAGTACACATCAAAGTGTTTGTACCTGTGTTGCATGATGTTACATTAGTGATTATGTTGCAGAATGATTGTGTATGTTTCTGTTCCAGGGGTCTGACTGGCTACAGTGTGGAAACTTGGTAGCAATACAGCGGCTCAGGATGGCATGGCAGCACAGCAGAAATATGACATCAACAAGGTATGGCTGTATATATGCATGGTTACCTTGGGGTGTGTGTGTAGAACAGTGTGTCAGGAACAAGGGGGGGGGTGACAGCATACTCTGCATGCATACCCTGTGTCGGGGCATGCTACCCTTGATACATGCCACTTGGGTGTTCTGTACCTAGAAATGTAGGTGGTGGCAAATAACATTTATGCCTAGGCAGATATGAGCTTTTAAGGGCCAACAGCTACTCACAGGGCCTTACAATGTATAACCATTGCACACAGACAGGCACACATATATATACACACAGAAACACTCACAGAGTTGCCCTTATTGAGATTAGAACCCCTTCCTATCTAGTAGTATACACTATAGCACTAAGTACTTATCGCATGCACCGCACAGTTTATCTGTGTGGAGAGTGTCAGCCAGTGCTGTTAAGGCTGCAGGCCCCCAAATTTGACTCAAGATGCCCACTTCACCTATCAGCTAGCTGCAGGCCCCCAAATTTGACTCAAGATGCCCACTCCACCTATCTGGATCTCTTCAAATCTATCAAGATTCAACCCTTTACCCTGATCCCGGGTGATTTTAATTACCCAACAATAGATTGGAAAAACTACTCATGCCAGAACACAAATGCCCAGAGATTCCTCTTTTTTATCAATGCAAATGTATTAGAACAGCTAGTAAATACCTCCTATCTTGGACTTGGTATTAACCAACATAAGTAACCAGTGAAGCACCCCTACATTATCATCTTCCCTGGTAAGATTCTACCATAAATCTGTCACTTTCAAAGTCACCATCTCCCCAGACTCCCCTCTAGCGAGAGTCAAACAAAAAAAAACTTCTACAAAGCTGATTACAACCTCCTGAGGGATGGTATAAACAGCTTCACAGCCCCCTCACCCACTGTAGGAACTGGCACCAATGTCCAAATCTACACCAAAGTACTATATGAGCATTTATATAGATACATCAAATCAGGAATACCTGTCAGGACAAAATCATCCTCAGCAAGGAAGAGTTAACCTGTCTGGTTGACATCTGCAATAAATAAACTATATAACAAAAGGAAAAAAAATACTATCCAGGACCAAGAAGGAGCAGGTGCCCAATTGGAAGCAATCTCTCCTTACCCTGAACAAGTAAATAATAGCACTAATGAAATCCTCTAAAGCCAACTTCAAGTCCAAATTGGCCACATCTACTAGAGACAATCATGAGGCCTTCTTCACATATGTCCAAAATCTGAAAGGAAGCACCCAGATCTGTTCAGAACTGGTGGTCAAGGACACCACATACACAAATGCTGTACATATAGCCAATCTACTGGCTGACAGATTCAGTGAAAACTTATCCCCTCCATCCCCCCATCAGTAACCCAGGACATCCCCAATACCTGCCTCCCACCCCTTATCTCTAGTGAACAGGTCATCACTGCCCTCTCAAAGGCAAACAATATAGCCTCCATGGGACCAGATAACATCCCTGGCTGCATCCTACATGAACTCAAGCATGAACTTGCAGCACCATTAGGCACCCTATTCAACCAAAGCCTGAGTACTGGCTTTGTCCCAGCTGAGTGGAGGACAGCCACTGTCATTCCTTTACACAAAGGTGGAGCATCCACTGATCTGGGAAATTATAGACCCATCAGCCTAACTAGCCTGATCTGCAAGGCCATGGAACAGATTATCATGGACCTCATTAACAGGGACATTGGCAACCTCCAACATTTGACCCCACACAGTTTAGCTTTGTTAAGGGGAGATCATGTCTGTTAAATCTGGATGACTTCTTTGAGATAGTCACCAAAGTCATGTACGAGAGAAAGATGGTGCACACCTCTTACATTGACCTGGCCAAAGTCTTCGACACTATTCCCCACTCAGGCATAGTATATAAACTCTCTCAACTAGGCATCAATCCATATGTTACCAGATGGGTAGCAAACTGGCTCACTGATAGAATTCACCAAATCAAAATAGGGGACACTACCTCAAGCAGTTGACCGTAATGAGTGGTGTACCCCAGAGATTGGTCTTGGGGCCTCTGTTATTCAGGATATACTTCTCTGTGGTACAGGTCAAAACCAGCTGGGTGCAGTCATCAATTCCCCAAGTTATGTGGACGCCCACCAAGCGTGACTCACACAAACAAATGACTGGTGTCAGAAACATGACCTCAAGCCGAATACCAAAAAATGCATCATCATCCCCTTTGGGTAGAATGACATCCCCACATATTATTACATTAATAAAAATGTCCTAAGTACACAATCAGTAGTGAGGGAGTTGGGCACTCAGGTTGATAGCAACCTGACTTTTGACCACCATGTTGCTTCCATTGTATAGAAAGCTTTCTACATGGCCCACCTCATAAGTAAGGGTATCTCATCCAGGGACAAAGAGGTCATAACAGCCCTGTATTCTTCCCTTATAAGCCCAATTATTAAGTACAATGCCCACTTCTGCATGTACCTCTCACAGCATATGCAGCAGCTGGAAAGACCACAGAGGTTCCTCACCAGGAGAATCCAGGGCCTCAAACACCTACCCTACACAGATAGGCTAAAAGCCCTAGCCCTCTACTCAGTTTCATACAGACTCCTCAAGAGTGACCTCTGTTTGTCATATAAAGCAATTTCAGTCCCTGCCTTGATGGGTCTGCTGCATATCCGCAAGTCAAGATCCACTCAAGCAACTCGTATGCTTGACCTCAACCTGGTCTGTGTTATTAATAGGACTTGCTGGTGGGACAGATTTGTGTCCCAGAGACTCCGCCATCTGTGGAATAGACTCCAAGCAATCCATATGCACGACCTCAACCTGGTCTGTGTTATCAAAAGGACTTGCTGGCAGGACAGATTTGTGTCCCAAAGACTCCCTCATCTTTGCAATAGACTCCCTCTCCACATCAAGCAGAGTACCTCATTATCTCTTTTTAAGTGCAAACTGGATAACTGGATGGGAAACTTAAAATACACACCTGGGATTCCACCTGTGTCCTTGCTGGACAGAGGTTTTGGCTACTGACTTCTCTAAACATGGGCTAAACTCTTGGCTAGGCTTATAAGGGCCTCAGGGCCAATAGCCTACTAACCTCCTATGAGCCTGTTATTTTATGATATCAGCAGGGCTTGTAAAGGAGGCCAGTGGGGAAGCTGACAAGTGGCCACAAGGCCTTAAATTTTATAACCATTACACACAGCTAGGTGAGACAGGACATCAATGCCAGGGGATATATGTACACATACACACACAAACACCCACAGAGTTACCCTTACTGAGATTAGGCCCCCAACTGGTCTAGTAGTATAGACTAGAGCACTAAGTATTATTGCATGCTCCATGGAGTGTATCTGTTTTGAGAGTGTCAGCCAGTGTTGTCAAAGTGGATGACAGCAGCAGGTGTTGACAGGGAGGCCAATGTTGAGGAGGATGTAAGTCACAGGACCATAAAATGATTGGCCATTGGACAGACATAGGCCTGATAGGCGTGTCTGTACCGCTGTAAGGGAAATATCTACATACACACACACAAGGTGACTGATGTGGGATTAGAACTCCTACCTACCTACTATTACATACTACAGCTCACAATACTAATTGTGCACACCACTGGTTACATCTGGTGCACATGCAGCTGCAGCCACAGTACTTGTGGGCTACATAAAGTGGCCTTGTGTCACACAGCCTATGTGGCCTGCAGACTGAACCTCTTTATGCTGTTATTGTATCTAGCATTGTAGCAGTATGGTACCTGTTAATAGGTTCATAGATGTGTACTAGGCTAATGGCCCTGGAGCCTTTACAAGCCTAGCCCCCCCAAAAAATTGCCCAGGCACCATGCCACCCGGTGTTAGTTCACAGTGCCCATATCCAGTAGGGCAACTGGAATGATCCCTGGAGTGAACTTTCTCTTACCCATCCACTCATCAAGATTTCTCTTGAAGAGGGCCAGCAAGGTACTCTGCTTGACATGAATGGGAAGCTTATTTCAGAGTATGGGCAGTCTTTTGGAAATCAAACTGTCCCTCCAGCATGTTCTGTTAATTGTGGTAATGAGGTTGTGATCTCTAGACCGTATGGTGGGGGGGTTGGGATTTTTTTAGGTGTAGCATTTCAAGTAGTGTTGGGTTGGACATGGCTTTGTAAGTCAAGCAGAGATCACTTCTAAGCTGAGAACAGCTGAAGTGTCTTGAGTCTGTCCATGTAGGACATGTGTTTAAGGCCTAGGATCCTTTTTGTGAGATACTTTTGTGGCCTCTCCAGCTGTTGTAGTTGTCTGGTCAGGTACATGCCAAATAGGGCATTATATTTGATGATTGGTCTAATGAGGGATGAGTAGAGAGGGACGATGACGTCTTTCTTCCTGGATGCAAAACCTTTGGTTATAAAATGTGCTACGTAGACTGACTTTCTGATCACAGTGGCAATGTGGTGGTCGAAGGTGAGGTGGCTGCAGACCTGGGTGCCCAGATCTCTTATGATCCCTTCAGTGTTTAGTGGGCTCCCATTGATGTAGTAACTCATGCAAACTGAGTTTTTTTCCAAAGGGGATGATAATGCATTTTTTGGTGTTAAGCTTCAGGCCATGGTTCTGACACCAGTCATTGGTCTCAGAGAGGCCCTTTAGTAGGATGTCTGCATCACTTGGGGAGTTGATAATGACTCCTAGCTTGCAGTCATCAGAGAACTTGGTCAGCCAGAGTCCTTATTTTTGGCCTGGACTTGTCAGAAGTAGATGCCAAACAAGAGAGGGCCCTGGACTGAGCCCTGTGGGACTCCACTCATGACTGATTGACAGTCTGACTTGGAATCCACAACATTCACTCTGTAGGTCCTGTCTGTGAGCCAACTTGCAACCCATCTAGTGATGTAAGGATTGATGCCTAGTTTGGTGAGTTTATCAATGATAACTGAGTGGGGAATGGTATCAAAGATCTTGACAAGGTTGAGGTAGGCTGTATGCACTGCCTTACCCTATTCCACAGCCTTGGTGACTGCCTCGAATAAGTCAACCAGGTTCGGCAGTCAGGATATCCCCATGACAAAGCCAAACTGTGTGGGGCCAAGAGTTTGGAGATTGTCTATATCTTTGTTAAGCACGTTCATGATGATGCACTCCATAACTTTGCATACCAGACTCTTCACCCTAATGGGGCAATAGTTCCCAGGGTCTGTAGTTGCTCCCCCTTTATGGAGCAGGATGACTCTCACAGTGCACCATTTGTTACTGACATAGCCTGAAGTAATGGTGTGATTGAACAGGGCACACGGATGTGGTGCCAGTTCATTTTGTAGCTCATGTAGGATGCAGCCAGGGATATTATCAGGTCCCACTGATGCTGTATTCTTGGCTTTGGACAATGCAGCTTTTACCTGTGTCACAGAAATGGTGGGCACCAGGCTTTCTTCTGGTATTGTGATAGGGCCCTTGGAGGGGAGAGGGGTAAAGTTGACACTGAATATGTCAGCCAGCATGTTGGTTATATCTGTTGGCTCAGTATAGGAGGTGCCATTGTGCAATAACTTTGAGCAAATCTGGGGATTGCCTTTGAGGTTTCTGATATAGCTATAGAAGGCTTTGTGGTTATTTTTGGTGTCAGCTGCAATTCTGCCTTTATAGCTGGCTTTAGAAGATTTGATAAGGGATCTCAGCTTTATGTTGAGACTGATAAGGGAGGTTTTCCAGTCTTGTAACTTTTTTTTGCAACAGTTTCTTCCTTCTGTTATAGAGTTTATTGATGGCAGGAAAATATCCATGGTAATCAGGTTGTGGTCAGATTTAACTAGGGAGAAATTGAATATAGATATGGAACAATGGTCACCCATGTTGGTGATAACCAGGTTGAGGATGTTGCTTCTTCTAGTGGGGGTCAGAATGAGCTGGTCCAGGGCATTGGAACGGATAAATTCCCAAAAGCATTGGGCCTGTACATTAGTACTTGAATAGTTTTCCTACTTGATGGAAGGGTAATTAAAGTCACCCAGTATGAGAGTATTTGAATGGACCTTTATAGATTCCAGGGTACTTACAAAGTTGGAGTGAGAGTCTAGGGACATGTTTGGGGTTCTGTAGCAGGCTATGACTTGTATCACCATGTTACCCAGTGTTAGTTGTACCTGAAGTATCTCAGATGCATTATGTTGGGCTACCAGTCGAGAAGAGTGCATATCCTTTAAAAATATGGAGACACCACCTCCTTTGGAGCTTCCAGACATATTCTGGGGCCAAAAGGTATAGAATGAATTATAGTCTGGGAGTGCAGGGGTGCTATCTGCCTCTTTAAACCAGGTCTATGTTCAGCACAGATGTTGACATTCTCCATTTTGAGGAGAGCTTTGAGCGAGTGCATCTTGAGATTTAGACTTCTAGCATTGCGCAGAATGACCCTCAGATTGTATTTGTTTGTAGCTGTTATGGTGGAATTTTGGTCTTTGGAATACTGCCTAAAAAAGGCACTATAGGGGTGGCAAGAGCCTTAGCCAGTACTCGGAATCCCAGGAGTGACAGATGCAGGCCATCTCTGGCAAAGCATCGAGGTCTGTCGATCATGTCATCCCAGGCAAACAGATACTGGATCCCCTTAGAATGACACCAGAGACTTAGCCAATTGTTGAAGTCAATAATTTTCTGCTCATACTGTGGTATCATTGTGGGTAACAGTAGAATACTGCTCAGGGTAGCCACGCTTGCCTGGAACACATAATCTGAGAGTTCCATCACATTTCTTTTCATATAGTCCAGGGAGGTACATCTCAGGTCATTCACATCCACATGGACAATGACTGAATCATATTTGTACTTGTTGTGGAGTGACCTGACTGTATGTATTATGTCCTGGTACCTGATAGACAACTGACTGTCACCTTCTTCTTATTCAGTCTAGTGAGTGGGACATCAGTGTGCCTCACAATTGAGTCTCCTATGATTAGTACATTGGGTAAAGTGTTTTTCCTAAAGGGCTTGGGTTGAGAGGCACACTGTGGTGGTGAGCTATGGGTTCTGGGGTTGGTGTTGTGTTGTGGTGGTCGAGTGCATTTCTGTCTCGGTGGTCTCTGTTGTTTGGGTACATTTTTATTGACAGCCTCTGCAAAGGTGGGTGTATGGTTTGTGTTTCTATGTGTGGGTTGTGATGGTTGGTGTTTTGGAGGGCTGTGTGTTCTATGTAGTGAATTGTAGGTGTTGACTTTCTCCTCTTGACCAGCTAGTCCGGTCTTGGTTGGAGCATGCACTGCTTCCAGTTTGGTGATATAAGTGCATCTCTCACAGGTATGAGAGTTGGAAGGTAAGAGGAGAGGGTTGTCTGTGTACATTAGACAGTTGCCCACTGTCTCAGAATGCCCAAGTGCACCAGATTAGCATGAGATAGCACAGGAAATTGCCCTACAATCATACCAGGAGGGGTGGTCATAACTAATAAGTAATGGTGCTGTTACTGCATAGGAACAGCTAGTGGTGATAACACCTAAGTGTGCTACAATAAATGCTACAAAAGCCTGTAAAAGTGCTAGCTGATTACTTTAATTGAAGTGCAAGAAGTAAAAGAACAAGTATGTTCTAAGGGGAAAATTGAAGAGCAGACTTTCTGCCACTGGTATGTATCTGAACTAGACTAGTTACAGGAAAGGTGGGAAACAAGCTTAGATTTTTTTTTTTTGCAGAAAAGCAGTTAGAGCAGTAGCAAAAACACTTTAAATGCAGTACATGCTAGCATACTTGATTGTGTAGCAATATTAAGGGAAATACAGTTTAAATAAATATAGATAAATAAAAAGAAACAACAAAAAACAAGTGCGGAGAGCAGTAAATTATGAAAAAAAGGCTAGGCTTATATAGGCCAATTGCCTAGTACCTACTTATGAACCTATAAATGGAGGTATTTAAGAGTACCTCTTTTCTCCTTCCTGTTGCTGTTGTAGTCTGCAGGCTGCCAAAACTGGATCCACGGAGCTTAAACAAGCATAAACCCATGTAAACACGAGCTTTTAAACCAGAATGTTGAAAGAGATGGAAAAACTGCCCAAACAGCCAATAAACTACAATTTTTGGGCCAGAAACCACTCCTCTTGTAATAGATAAACTACCTAGTGCTTACCACTCCCACTGATAAGCTAGAAGGCTTCAATCTAACACAGAAAGGTCTTGGGGGGGGGGCTCAGAAACTTACAAAATAGTCCTCGTCTGCAGGATGCCAAAACTGGATCCGCGAAGCTTAAACAAGCACAAACCCACGTAAGCACAGACTTTTAAACCAGACTTTTAAACCAGAAAGTTGAAAGAGATGGAAAAACTGCCCAAACAGCCAATACACTACAATTTCTGGTTCCAGAAACCACTCCTCTTGTAATAGATAAGCTACCTAGTGCTTACCACTCCCACTGATAAGCTAGAAGGCTTCTCTCCAACACAGTAAGGTCTGGGGGGCTCAGAAATTTACAAGAGAGTCCTAGTCTGCAGGACATGAAAACTGGATCCACAGAGCTTCAACAAGAGCAAACCCATGTAAACACTGGCTTTTAAAGCAGAAAGTTGAAAGAGATGGAACAACTGCCCAAATGGCCAAGACACTAGAATTACTGGGCCAGAAACTACTCCTCTTGTGGTTGACAGCCTACTTAGTGATTACCACTCCCACTGATAACCTGGAGGCCTGGGGGGGGGGGACAGAAACTTACAAAACAGTCCTGGATACAGCAAGTCTGTACCTGGACTAGACTAGTTACAGGAAAGGTGGGAAACAAGCTTAGAACTTTTTTTTTTGGTTTTCTTGCAGAAAAGTAGTTAAAATAGTAGCAAATACACCTTAAATACAATACAAGCTAGTGCACTTGAGTGTGTTGCAATATTAAAGCAAATGCAGTTTAAATAAATGCAGATAAGTTAAAACAACAAAAAACAAGTGCAGAGAGCAGCAAATTATGAAAAAAAATTTAAATGAAGGTGCTTAGAGTATCTCTTTCTCCTTCCTATTGCTCTTGTAGTCTGCAGGATGCTGAAACTGTATCCACAAAGCTTAAACAAGGGCAAACCCAGGCTTTTAAACCAGAAAGTTGAAAAGGATGGAAAAACTGCCCAAATGGCCAATAAACTCCAATTTCGGGGCCAGACACTACTCCTTTTGTGGTAGATAGGCTACTGTTAAATAAAAAATCAGAATTCAATACACAGGAGGTTCAGATTCAAAATTTTACTAGTGTACACCAGGAGGCAAAAAACCATACAAGTACAGAATTTTGTCTGACATGAAGCAGGAAGCACACAATTTTATATAGGTTTAACATTTAGCTATGCCCACCTTACTGACGTGATATGTCACAGGGCATCTACATCACTTTAGCTTACAAGCCTCTATTCTTTTAATCTGCTGATGCAGTATGTTTTAAAAAACTTTTCCCCTAGATACAATACAGCCTTGCTATCCAGCTGGTCAGTCATAATGTCTTTCTGTAAAGTTACTTATTCAAGGTTTCATATCAGTTCGAATACAGTGGCAGCTTCGGTCTTTTAATGCATGTCTTTGTTCTCTGTTATACTTTCTCACACAGCTGCATGATATCTAAGTAACACATATACAAGGCCATCTCATTCTTACAGGAAGAGCAGAAGATTATTATTTCACACATTTAATTTCCTGACCCAGCAGATAATCACTTGTGAAAAGCATAAACATTAAGACTTGCTAAGCTAGCATTCTGTCAGGGTCAGGGATCAGCTTTTGCTTCAAGCCACACTGCAGTTTCAAAACTACTTCACATTTAGACATGAATTAATTTTACTACTATATGATTAATAGAATAAAATGCATTATATACTACTTTGCTTTTAAATTAGCATTTCTCATGTATTCAAATACACATTTTTCTAACATTTTCCCCCAATTAATACTTTTTATTCTATTTTGAAGTATTCATAGTGTCATTTCATCTCCTAGCCTTTTCCGGTCAGGATTTTCAGCTAGGTGAGTCATTTAATCTATACTTCAGAAAAAGCGTCATCTGAAATCAATCTTTCAATTTCAATATCTTGGTAGAAAGTTTCAGTAACAGATACATCAACAAAATCTTTGATTAATCTTTTCATGCAGGGAATTCCACAGCAAACACATGCTCCTATTAGGAGTATACCCACACAAATAGCAATTAGAATGTTCATTAGGATGAAACCCCACCCCCCAAACAGATTCTGGAAAAAGTCCGTCAGTGGGTTTGGGCCTGGTTCAGTCATGGCTGATACTTGCTGAATTACCTCTAGGTGATTATTTATCTTGTGGCGATTGTCAGGAATGAAAGCACAGCATTCTTCTTTGATAAGCGCGCATGTACCACCTCTCGGCACTAGGGTGAAGTCAAGAGCCATCCGATTTTGTAGCACAACAGTTCTCATTGCATTCAGTTCATCATTCACCAATTCTAGGGTGGAAAAAGTTGCATTACTCATTACTTCGAGAAGTTTCGACAACTTCCTCAGCTCCCAGATCGATTTGACTGCTCCATAAGCTGGGAGTATTCCTGCCCAGGATATAACACTGTCACTCAAGTCCATATGAGTCAATTCACTTTTGTCTTTTACTGAATTATGGTCTTTCCAACCAGCTTCGATCTTCCCAACTGGATTCACAGGTTTCTTAACTGGACCTTCAGATTTTCGAGCTGTTTCCCTTATGTTTTGTATCTTACCCAAAGGTAATTCTGCAGTATGTCTTATTGCCGGAACCAAGTAACCCAAAAAAACAACTGCCGGACCAGTTCTCAGGTAACCATTTATATGCCTTTTTCCCACAAATAAAATAACAGTTTTCTACTTTAGTACTAATACGCATCAGCCCTGCATGAAACATTTTTTGATCTATAACTGACAATTGTTTAAACAAAACTGGATTTTTTTGAATGTCACTCATAGTTGTTTTCAGTGAGTTTAAATACGAGTCATAATTAGTATTGCAAAAAGTATTGCCATTACTATTCTTAATATAACATCGGTAAGATATGGTTATATTGCAATTGCTCCAGCCCACCTGGAGAGTGTCATTTTTATAGAAACATACAACTCCTTTTTGTGTGACAGGTAAAAATAAAGCTATTTTGTCCTGTGATCTCACAGTTCCTGTGTCGAAAAGTAAATTCTCCCAAGTCTCATTTATCCCCAAAGGGACAGCGGACATTACCAGTCCTCCATATGCTGTTGGTATAGCTGTACAAACCCAGCAATTTGAAATGTTCATAGTCTCTGCATACACATGTTTCATGGCCAGGTATGTGTTAAAATTTGGATGCCAGTCTATAGACGTTTCATCACGCCTTTTCACTTTCACTTGCGTGGTTGTTTGTAGGATAACCCACAACAAGAGGAAAATTGTCACAATAATAGTCAATAAATGTATACTCAACAAAATGATTATGCAACATCTCTGGGGTTGATCTAAGCTTCTATTCATTTTGTTTTTGGCCATCTTGGTCTGGTTGTGTATCAGTCACAAAGTTTTTATCAAGTTGAAAGTTCTTTACCGGTTTACAATGCGTTAAATGAACCCAGGACATCCTCTCGGCCACTCTAACTGCAGTAGGCGTTGCCAACAAAACCTGGTATGGACTATCCCACTTTGGACTCGCCCAGTTTTTCCTTTTTGTCACTTTCAGCCACACCCAACTTCCAGGGCCCATGACTGCTTCCACCGGTCTGGTCTGTTCCTTATCTGAAAGAGAGTTAAACTGCAAAACAGACTTATTCATTAACAATTTCTTCATATACTCTGCTAATGAACTGTCAGCCTCTTGTTCTGCAGGCATGAGAGCTTTCCACTAAGGCACATAGTATGCTCTCCCAAAAATCATTTCAAAGGGAGTCAAACCCTTTGCATTTGGAACCGTTCTCATACTCAGCAGTGCCAAAGGCAGACAGTATATCCAATTCTTTTGGGTCTCTTCTACTAGCTTCCTTAACTTGTTCTTTAGGGTACCATTGTACCTTTCCACCAGTCCTGCTGACTGTGGGTGGTAAGCACAATGGTTCTTCAAGGAGATACCAAAAAATCTCCCAAGCTGGTGAATCGTCTGATTCACAAAATGTGTGCCATTGTCACTATAAATCCTCTCCGGAATGCCAAATCTAGGGATTACTTCTTTTATCAGGGCTTTCGCCACTGTTGCTGCATCCGGGATTTGGTTGGAAAAGCTTCTACCCATTTAGAAAACATGTCTACAATAACTAAACAAAACTTCTTCCCTTCACATTTATTCAATTCTATGAAATCCATACAAATAGTATGGAACGGGTATGGTGGTATAGGAAAACGTCCTTGCTTGGTTTTAAATGCTCCTTGTGCATGGTGCTTGTTACAAGTATGACAAGCTGCACAAAATTTTTTTGTGTAGTTTGTGTATCCGTATGTTTGGAATATTTGATTTACTAACTGTACCATCCCCCCTGTTGAGACATGGCACTGCCCATGGCTCAACAAAGCTGCATATCTAAATAAATTAGATGGCAATATCGATTTTCTTTCTTTGGAAATGTACAGTCCATTCTCAAGAATTGCACCTCGTTTTACCCATTTTTGTTTTTCTGCTTTTGTAGTAAGCATCTGCATTGTTTTTAACATGTCTAAATCTAAAATCTCAGAGGGTTGTAATTCCTCATTTAAAAGTAAAGTTTCTGAGTCTGAGGCTGCTTGCTTTGCAGCTGCATCAGCTCATGCATTGCCTTTCGAAATCTTATCTTGTTGTTTTGTATGAGCTACACATTTACAAATAGCTACTTCGGTAGGTAACTGAATAGATTCTAATAACTCCAAAATAAATTGCGCATGATTAATAGGTTTTCCACTAGATGTTATCATTCCTCTATTTTTCCATTGTTGTGCAAGTATATGTACTGTAGAAAAAGCATACTGACTGTCAGTATATATGTTTACGCACTTGTTTTTTGCTAAAGTACATGCTCTCGTCAAAGCTATCAATTCAGCTGCTTGTGCAGATAAGTTGTGTGGTAAGGATTGAGCTTCTAAAATTTCAGTGTCTGTAACTACTGCATACCCTACCAGATTCTTCCCTGTAGGACCCCTTCTGCATGAGCCGTCCACGTAATATGTCACCTCGGCATTATCCAAGGGCATATCTGTAAGATCTTGTCTAGGTAAAGCTAACTGTTCAATTTCCTGCAGGCAGCTGTGTGGTGTGCCCTCCGCAGGAGTTGGAAGTAATGTTGATGGATTCAATGTCGTACATCATTCAATTGTCATATGAGGTTGGCTCAGCAGTATAGTCATACATGAAAGATGTCTAGCAGGAGAAAGGTATGCCATTTTCTCTTGCAGTAAAATTATTGCAACTGCATGAGGCACTCTCAATGTGAGAGGGTGGAATAACGCCACTGAGGCTGAAGCCTGTACTGCCATTGCGGCTGCAACTACTGCTTGTACACAGTGAGGCAAAGATCGTGCCACTGTGTCTAACTGTGATGAATAGTAGGCTATGGGGCGTTGCTTGTCCCCATGTTGTTGCATCAATACTGACGTCATATATCCTTGCTTACAATCTACGGTCTGAAAGAACCGTTTGTGATAATTTGGAAGTCCTAAAACTAATGAAGAAGCTATCAACTGCTTCAACCTGCAGAAAGCCGTTTCCGCTTCAGCTGTCCATTGTAAAATATCTTGTGCTACCATTGGTGTCTTATATATCAAATCAGTTAATGGAGCAGATTCCAAAGCATAATTTGGTATCCAGCTCCGACAAAAATTAGTTGTACCTAAGAAAGACATCATTTCTTTCTTGGTTGTTGGTTTGGGTGCTTGCAAAATTGCTGATTTTCTTTCCTCATCTAGTATTCTACCTTCATTGGATATTACATATCCCAAGTATCTAACTTGTTTTCTCCAAAGTTGAAACTTACTTTTGTTTACTTTGTGTCCTTGTATTGCTAAAAATTTCAATAATGCTACTGTATCCTCCCTGCACTGTTGCTGGGTGGGGGCTGCTAGCAAGATGTCATGTACATAAAGTAGAACTTGACTACCTCTCGGTGGGTTAAACCCTGCCAGGTTGCTAGCCATTTCTTGTGCAAAAATTGTTGGGCTCTCACAATATCCCTGCGGTAGTCGAGTATGCGTATACCTTTTACCCTGAAATGTAAATGCAAACCAATATTGACTATCAGGGTGTATAGGTATTGAAAAGAAAGCATTGCTAATATCTACCACAGAGAAATACTTCTGTTGCGGTTCTAAATCATTTAACAAAGTATGTGGGTCTGGCACCATAGGTGCTGTAGGCATTACTGCATTATTTACAGCTTGTAAATCTTGTACCATCCGCCATTCCCCATTTGCTTTTTTAACAGGGAATAGGGGTGTATTACATGGTGAATCAGGAGATTCTACCAGTACTCCTTCTTTGAGTAATGCTGCTATTATAGGTTTAATTCCTATTTCTGCATCCTTTCTCAAAGGGTATTATCTTTTCTGTGGTCTAAAAGCTGACTTTGGGGTTATTGTAACTGGTCCTGCTGTTTGAATAAGTCCTACATCTGACTTGCCTGTTTACCAGAGAGTTGTCGGAATTTCACATAAGGTCTTTTCTTCTTCTTCTAATAAAAATGCTAATCAGCTGTCCTTGCTAGATTGCAAGTATACAGCTGGAAGTGTCTGTGTCAACCAATTCAGTTTTTGTTTTTGTATCCCTTGTACTGATAGTTCTAAATCAGTCTGTTTCTCCCATCTTGTTACTTTTTCTCCTAAATCTGCCCATTTGACACTTTTGTTCTTTGTCAAGCTGATATGTGGCAACCGATATGATCTATACAATGCAAGGAATTCTTGAGGTAATGAACAGCTAACTACACTGTTCCCCTCGGTATCCCAGTACAAAGTACGCAAAACCAATCTAGTTGCACGATTTCTAAACAGTTCTTGCTCATACTCTCTATCGGGTCCTGGTGTGGTACAGTAATATAGAGTACAGTGTAACAAATGCTGTTCATCAGTTCCTTGGTTACTGCCCCTGGACCAGTCGTGACTAGGTCCTGGCTGTATCAATAAAAGGTTTCACCCTCCGATCGCACTACAAAGGTATCCATTTGTCTCTGTGCCTCCATACCTTGTACAGTTGGAACTACTGCTATGCCAAATATCTGCATAAGGTCCCTGCCCAATAGGTTTACTGAACACTTTGCAGACACAACTATTTTACTTCTCTGGGTCATACCTGAAACAGGGTCAGTTATTGCTATATCATGGGAAAGTGGTTCCCTGTATAGCTGTCCATTTGCAGCTTTTACTATTATATAATCAGGTGATTCTGAATGTTCTGGTAACTTGGAGGGGTGTATCAAAGTCCGTGACGCTCCTGAGTCACTCAGGAATTTGACTTCCCTTCCCTCCACCAGAAGTGTAACTTCCGGTTTTGTATCCGCTAAGTAGAGCTCTAAGCTCAACAATGCTAAGTCCAAAATTTCACTTTCTTCATCCTCCATATCTACTTGCACTTCCTCTACTCCTTCTATCACATTTACATTTGCTTTCTGTTTATTAAGTTTTCCTGATGATTTCTGACTTTCACTTGATGTATCCTCACTATCATATAGTCAGTCCTCATCTCCTTTATCTTCTGTAATTACCTTCTTGTTTTGCCTACAATCCCTTGCTAGATGCCCTTTTTTCCCGCATTTGAAGCATTCATCTCTCTTTTTCCTCTCTTCAAAATCTTCTGATCGTTTGTCAGACTGTTTGTTTCCCTGGGCATTCTTCTTGCCCTTTTTACCTGACTGTAATACAAATACTTCAGCTCCGTCTTCAGCAGTGAAGACTTGTGCCTTCTTTTGCTTTTTACTACTAAAATGTCTCTCAGCATGTCTAGTGTATTCGAGCAAGGCTTGTAGCCTCCCTGTTCAATGATCTATCGTATGCTTCGTAATGAAGCTACTAATAGGTGCAATGCAACCTTTCAAAAATGCATTTTTTAATTGTTGTTCATACGGGGAATCATTTGTTTGGTTCTCAGGAACCGACATACCGCTATGATTATTAAAACATTCTAATAATCTAGCATAATATCCATCAATTGTCTCATTTTCCTGTTGTATGCATTGATTAATGCAAGTCCAGTCTGCTCTAGGTTTCCATTTCTCAGAGATTCGGTCTGTCAGACCTTTCACTCTGTTGTCTAACTCTGCGTCACTATGTGGGAGTGGTCTAAGCTCTGCATTACGAGGATTCCAGGTGCCACAAATCATGTGCCAATCTGGACCTATAATTTGTCTCAATACTTTTTCTACTTCTTCCCCATTCAAGTGGTAACTTAACCTCATGCCTTGTAAATCTTCTAAAAATTTCGTAAAATTAACTTTTGGATGGGGGATTCCCTCAGTAGCCTTCCGGATGTCTTCCGGTGTCCATGGTCTATATACTAAGAGTGTTGGATCCTGCCCTTCCTGTCCTGCCTGAGGATTTGGAACTTCTATAAGTGGGCATATTTCTTCCTCACTCTCATCCTGTAGGTTTCTCTCTATTTGGTATGATTCTGTGTCCCTATGTGTTTTACGTGTTCGGGACCTAGTCTCAATAGGATCTCTAACAAATGGTTGTGGTCTTACTGAAACTTCAGGATAACGCGGAGGCGGACCAGCCTGTCTACTCGCTTCATATCCTGAAAAGGGTAAGGGGGGGTAAGGGAGGAGGAGGAGGAGCTGTAGCTATTACCAAGTTATTATCCTCTTTGTCTAAAAATAATGTTTTTGAATTTTTAAGCTTCTGTTCCCTACAATTTGCTTTCTCAATCCACCTGTGTGCTTGAGGAATGCCTAGTTGGCGTTGCTTTTTTGCCTGACCTCCTGCATCAGATTTAAGCTGTTTAAGGAGTTTAACTAGTGAAGGTTTATCTAGTTTACCATCAAATTCATATTTATTAACCCATTTCATATAATACCTAACGTTATCAGAACGCTGTAATTGCATGTATTTTGCGTCTTCGGTTAGGGGCGGATCTCGCGAGGTTTTAGTGCACTGATTACCCATGTCAAAGAAAATGTTACGTGACCCTTTTTTTATCACGTGATATCAAATTCTTAATTCCTGTTTACAGTTCATCTAGAATAACTGTCTACCTTTTTCTGTTACCCTGATGTATGACCAAATATACAGTACTTCCTTTTGTCCCTGATCTGCAAAACAAATCTTGACAACAATATACTGTAACCTAGTCCCTGATCTAAAACAGAAAAAAGGCAAATTCTTCCTACCTGAGCGTCCTGGTTTTGAAAAACGTTCAAATTCCACTCTTCGGCCACAGATCAGAAAGTGGCCAGCCTCTTTACACATGACAATTCAGTCAGAGGTCTTTTCACTCAAGAAGAACCATTTCGGTAACTTCTCCTGCGCAGTATTCGACCACCAATACGCTCTGATCTGCAGCTTACCAAGGGAATTCCGTCTCGAAAGGACCAAACTGTTAAATAAAAAATCAGAATTCAATACACAGGAGGTTCTGATTCAAAAGTTTACTAGTGTACACCAGGAGGCAAAAAAACATACAAGTACAGAATTTTGTCTGACATGAAGCAGGAAGCACACAATTTTATATAGGTTTAACATTTAGCTATGCCCACCTTACTGACGTGATATGTCACAGGGCATCTACATCACTTTAGCTTACAAGCCTCTATTCTTTTAATCTGCTGATGCAGTATGTCTTAAAAAACTTTTCCTCTAGATACAATACTGCCTTGCTATCCAGCTGGTCAGTCATAATGTTTTTCTGTAAAGTTACTTATTCAAGGTTTCATATCAGTTCGAATACAATGGCAGCTTCGGTCTTTTAATGCATGTCTTTGTTCACTGTTATACTTTCTCACACAGCTGCGTGATATCTAAGTAACACATATACAAGGCCATCTCATTCTTACAGGAAGAGCAGAAGATTATTATTTCACACATTTCATTTCCTGACCCAGCAGATAACCACTTGTGAAAAGCATAAACAGTAAAACTTGCTAAGCTAGCATTCTGTCAGGGTCAGGGATCAGCTTTTGCTTCAAGCCACACTGCAGTTTCAAAACTACTTCACATTTAGACATGAATTAATTTTACTACTATATGATTAATAGAATAAAATGCATTATATACTACTTTGCTTTTAAATTAGCATTTCTCATGTATTCAAACACACATTTTTCTAACAGCTACCTAGTGCTTACTACTCCCACTGATAAGCTAGAAGGCTTCCCTCCAACACAGAAAGGTCTGGGGGGGCTCAGAAACTTACAAAACAGTCCTGGATACAGCAAACCTATATCTGGACTAGACTAGTTACAGGAAAGGCAGGAAATAAGCTTGGAACCTTTGTTTTTTTTTTGCAGAATAGCAGTTAAAACAGTAGCAGAACACTTTAAATATAATACAAGCTAGCACACATAATGTGTAGCAGTATTAAGGCAAGTACACTTTAAATACTTGCAGATAAATTAATAAGAAAAAAAAAAAAACAAGTGCAGAAAGCACTTAGTGTATCTCTTTCTCCATCCTGTTGCTCTTGTAGTCTGCAGGATGCCAAAACTAGATCTGTGGACCTTAAACAAGTGCAAAATGACACAAACATGTGCTTTTAAACCAGAAAGTTGAAAGGGATGGAAAAACTGCCCAAACGGCCAATAAACTACAATTTCTGGTAGTGCTTACCACTCCCACTAATAAGCTAGAAGGCTTGCCTCCAACACAGAAAGGTCTGGTGGGCCCAGAAACTTACAAAAAAGTCCTGGATACAGCAAATCTGTATCTGGACTAATCTAGTTACAGGAAAGGTGGGAAACAAGCTTAGAACTTTTTTTTTTTTTGCAGAAATGCAGTTAAAACTGTAGCAAAAACACTTTAAATGCAGTACAAGCTAGCACAATTGAGTGTGTAGAAATATTAAGGCACATACAGTTTAAATAAATACAGATAAATTAAGAATGACAAAAAACAAGTGCAGACAACAGTAAGTTATGAAGAAATCAAAATGAAGGAACTAAGTGCAGAATAAGAGCACTTGAACACTTAAAAGCACGCAGAACAGCAAATTAAAGTAATATAGTAAAAGACAGTTAAGTAAGAGCAGCTGAGCAAAGTATAAATATATATATGTATATTTTTTTTAAGTGGAGAGGGAAGGAACAGAGCAGATTAAGATACTATAACAGATGTCCTTTCCAAGTGCTCTCTGTACACAGCAGAGCAGAAGAAACAGGACTGGTAGGAGTGTATGAAATCAAAATATGATCTCACTGTACTCAGTACCCTTGGTATGTGTGTACAGTTATCAGTATCGTCATTTCTGGCTGGTTGCAGTTTGCTAGATGGACAGTTAGCTACTGACAATATGGCCTGTCCAAGTCCTGCATTGCAGTCATTGAACATTACACCACTTGACTACTATTTTCTGTCTACATAGTGACATTCCACAGGCACAGGGTTCTGTCCATGGGCAATGTATGCCATTATGCGGCTATGGTCTTTTACCATCCGATATATATATATAGACATATATATATATATATATATATATATATATATATATATATATATATATATATATATATATATATATATATATATATATATATATATATATATATATATATATATATATATATATATATATATATACATATATATATATATATATATATATATATATATATATATATATATATATATATATATATATACACACACAAACACATATATATAGATATATATATATATATATATATATATATATAAAAATGTGTATATATATATATATATATATATATATATATATATATATATATTTGGATTCACTTCATATCCTCGAAATATTGAAATATCGAAATTCAGTATGTCGAGGCTATGAAGTAGAAACCTGAAAAGAACGAAAACTCAGAAGCGCGAAATTCAAAATCTCGCATACCAGAGATTTTGAATTACCGCTTCTGGTGTACACAAACACACATCTTCTTCCCCACACACAAACACAAGCTCTGTCCTCCATAAAAGCAGGGGTCAAGCCCCCCTGCAGCCCAATGTGGGGGGCTGAGCCCCCCACACCCTCCTTACTTAAAATATTGTAACTCCGAGGTCGCATTACATACCAAAACACACAAAACACCACCACACAAGCTACATTCTCCTCGCCCACATACATAACAGTAACAAAACACATCAACACACATCACAGCCCCTACCCAAAACCCTTAAAACATAAACACTTACCTGAATCCATAACCACACTGAAACACCAGAAGCGCTAATTCAAAATCTCCGGTATGCAAGATTTAAAATTTTGAGCTTCTGAGTTTTCGATCTTTTCAGGTTTCCACTTTATGGGCTCGAAATACTGAAATTCGATATTTCAGTATTTCGAGCTTCTAAAGTGAATCCGTATATTTATATATATATATATATATATATATATATATATATATATACAGTGTGTGTGTGTGTGTGTGTGTGTGTGTGTTTGTGTATATATATATAGATGGTCGAACTTTTAAAAGCTCAACTTTCATATGGTCGAGACCATATGATCAAACTTTTAAAAGCTCAAACAGTCTGAATGGGGATCTCCATAGAGTGCGGCATGGAAAGATTTCCCTTTACTGCAATGTAGTGCGATCTTGGAGTTGGTATATTTAAATAGCTGGAGGTGTGGGGAGTGCAGGGGAGCTTGCCCCCCTGCTAGCACTGTTTGTTTTTTTTTAAATTTTTTTTCACATTTTCAAACATTCAGATGTTCGATCATATTTTCTCGACCATATGAAAGTTGAGCATTTGGATGTTCGATTATGTGAAGTAGACCCATATATATATTTGGGTCTACATTAATTATTTTAGCCCTTATGTTAAGCTCTGCTTTATTAGAGCTCTGCATATGAGAAGTGTTAAACTTTGTAAAATATGCTTCAAATAATGAAGTTTCAACACAAGCTTCATCAATGAGTTTTAAGTAGGAGAGCAGAATTGAGCTAGCACACATTCTGTTATTCTGCGTTCTGCTTTGTTATACTTTAGCTACTGGCTGTTTAAAGCTTGTCTTAAAGATTCCTGTGTTTTTAAAGGAGCACTATGTTAATTGTATAATTGCACAATGAACTGTTAATTGATTGATTTATTGAATGATGAGTTTCTTTTGTCACTATATAAGTTTGAAGTTTATTATGTTGTATATGGTCTGAGGAAGCGTATCAGGAGATACGCGAAAGCGCTTACCACAGTTTCGAATAAACCTTTTATATTTTATTTTTTGATCGTGGAGAGTCTGAAGTTTGTATTTTCTACAATATATATATATGTATATATATATATAGATCTATCATAGGGCTGTCAACTTTGATGCAGCAGTGTATGTGTGCTATATAACTGTGTTATACAGATATATGTGGGGGGGGGGTGTACATCACTCCACACCTTTATGTAGCTATATAGCTATCTATTTATAAATATAATACAGATGCATATATGCACATCTAAATACATATACAGTATATATATATATATATATATATATATATATATATATATATATATATATATATATATGTATGTGTGTATATACATATATATATATATATATATATATATATATATGTATGTGTGTGCCACATACTGCAGGATTAGGGTAATCATGTCTGAGAGGAGATAGGGTGAGACAGATACGTAGACAAAGCTGTCTGTCTGCATAGAGATGTTTGCATATATCAGTACTTTAGGCAGATGAGGCATCAGACATGGGCTGAAATTAGCTAAGTGTAGGAACATGCCCAGTGTGACTGTCAGTATTTACAAGGTGACTCCAGGCCAGACCTACATGTACTCCAGTCCAGGATTTTGTGTGCTATGGGCAATTGGCTGCTGCACCTGATTCAACAGTCCAGCACCTCCCTGATATTTTGTCCAAGGGATTTCCTGGCTGTGTGCTGAACGTAACATCTGAGTCATAACTAGCAACTGTACAGATTGTAATAGAGTGTACAGAGTTTTGCATCATATGTATGGTACGTTTTACATAGCATTGCGATTTTCTGGTACATCAGTGGTAAATCTTTACAGATTGACATTAGACAATGATGACAGACATTTGAGTTTCTGACTCCATACACACCAGGAAACCCATGCTACTGCAGAACACATTCCCTGCACGTTCTAATTTTTCTGGCCACTAGTTGATCATTCTACTTGTATTTGGGCCCTTCTCCCACCCCTGTTCATGGTTTTGCCCAGATTTCCTGCTCTACATGGTTCTAGGTATGCTGTGACTGGAATACTTGATGTCACACAACACACAGGGTTGCAGTACTCACACCTCTGGCTGTACATGTTTGCAGGATGACCAGCATTCTGCCCCATATATCTGCTCTGCTCCTCAGACAGTTGTGCTTGTCTGGTAATATGCTAATAACGGGAGCCCACTGACTTGTTGTAAGTAGTGACTTATTTACGTAAAGGGCTTTACATCCTGCTACTACTCTGACTGTTTACAACTTGCTGTTATACCAGCCACCTTCTAGGTTACTCAGAGCATGTATAATGTCTGTAGGTTTGGCCCTCTGTCCCTCCATTGGCTTTGTCCAACTTTCTTGCAGTAACAAATTGTGACATATTGGCAGTCTGTGGGACTCTTACCATAGGAGAACCTCACATGCAAAAGTTGTAGGTGCAGCCAGCGTCGAACCACAAGCACCATCTACCATGCTAAGGTACTTAGCCCACTGAGCCACACCAGCCACCAGAATGTGTGGTTTAATTCCTCACAGTATCAACAGCAGATAGACATATAGGCTTTGAACCCTGCATATTATGGAGATAGAACATGTAGCCAGGATTTTGCGACACCCCTGGGATTGTATGGTCTGCTGCTATATCCCTGCAAACTTATTGTTACTGCAGTTGTATGGGAACATGGCTGTGTTGGGGGGTAAGAGACTCCAGCACTGACAGTCATGCATCTGTCCTATGACCCCGCTGTTTGGCATTTTCCTTGCATACTGCAGTGGGTTTTGTTGCTTTGTGGCCTACTGCATATTATGAGGCAGCCAGTATTGTACAGAGTACCTGTTGTCCAACATAGCTATTAGTTGTCTGCAATTAGCCCATAAGCCCACTCTATTCCTTTGCATACATGCAGCAGGTCTATACATATGCTACTATAATCTAGTATCCCATACATTTGTAGTAAAGTAGAGTGACTTACCTTGTGAATGCAGCAGTTGAGGCAACAGTGCTTCAGGGCTGACTCTGTCTGATGCACACAGTACACATCCAATGCATGCTAAGGTACAGGTTGTGTGGTGTGGCTGGCATCCTTTTTATTATGTATGTGAGCCGGAGTAAGGTGTCAGTCCCTAGGACCCTAGGTTGTCAGTGCATGTGCTATGCGTTGCCTATTTGCTAGAGCCAGGGCATACTGGGCATGCCTATATCTGCCTACAGGGACAGGCTCAGGGTGTTCCTTCTCTGACTTCCCCTGTGGGTATGGCTGTGGGAACCTTGGCACTGGTGGGGGGCTTTGTGTCTCTTCCTTGTGATGATCCTGTCACAGCTGTTTCCTCAGGGTTATATTGTGTAGCATGGCACATGCAATGAACATCTGTGCACATGTGTCTGGAGAGTACTAGAGGGCTCTACCATATATATTGAGGCACCCGAACCATTTCTTAAGCAGCCCTCTATGATGTTCCTAGTTTGTGCATGTGCCTCATTCTGGCATTCTTCAGTTGGTGTGTGTGCATTTCTGATAGGTATCCTCATCCACGGTTCCAGTGCATAGCCAGCATCCCCCCAGCAGATGGCCATACATGATGTCCCCCTTAGCAAACATCTGGTAGAGCTGTGATACATGCCAGATATGGGTGTCATGATAACTGCCAGGGCTGCCAGCACACACATTCATGATAATGCCCTGGGCATTGCACATGACCTACCAGTTGATGGAGTGATACCCCTTGTGGTTGACATAGATGCTACCCTTCTCACCAGGTGGTGCTTTGAGGTGTACATGAGTGTAGTCTATGGCACCCAGTACCTCAGGGTAGTGTGCTACATGGTAGAAGAGATGCATACTGCTGGCTCTCTCATGAGGGGTCAGGGGTAAATAAATGTGCTCACTGGCATGTGGTAGCATGGCATCCAGGAACTGGTGGAGTATCTGGATACAGATGCCTGTGAGAGCCCCATCATGTCCCAAGTTGGTCTTTGAAAAGTATGTGTAGCTAGTATTATGAGGGCTATACATACCTTTTTTTCCACTGGGATAAGTTCCCCTCTGTTGGCCCTGGGCCTGAGTTGAGGGTGGCAGAGCTCAGTGAGTCCTTGTAGTATGTCCCTGTCCACCCTGTAGTGCTCTATAATCTCCAGCTCATCTAGTTCCTGCAAGGTTACCCTGGGCCTGAACACTCTTCTCCTTCTCAGTCTAGGCCTATTGTCAGCAGCAGCATCAGCACTGACCTCAGCCTCTAGCACATACAGATGTAGCAGAGCAGCAGAAGCCCCTGGCATTCTGTCAGTTAAAGTTCCAAAGTCTGTACTCCAATGCTGCAAAGTATGGGGGAAAAATAGTTTGCAGGGTGTATGCATACTTTATAGTGCTCTGCTGCAGATGCAGTCTGTGTGATTGGCTAACTATGATGCATTTCACCTACCAGGTACGTCATTGAGGAGTGTGAATGGCCCAGTGTAACTGGACCAGGGGTTATTAGTAATTTATACATGATTGGTTTTCCCAGGTAGCTTCCTTTCTTTTTTGTTTTTTTAAATGCCTTCCCTGCTAAGCACTGTGGCATGGTGTGCAAACCCATGGTGCTGGTATAAACACTGCTCAGAAGTCTGAACACACCCCCATGCACGTGCATGCTCAGCATAGCTCAAACCAGCTAAAACACGTGCTCCGCAGCTAAACAAAGCTTAGCAATACGGGACCTCCCCCCTCCTCTTAGCTGAGCTGAGTGGCATGCAAACAGGTTCTGCTGAGCTCCAATCTGCTTAAACATGTAGTGACACACACCCTTTTCATGTCAGCTATCTCTTCTGTAGACACCAACACAGTTCTGGGACTACACGGGATTTATCTATGGACACAGTGGCCCATTTTTGCTATTCAGTAACCCCAGTTCATTTGCATACAGATCCATGCACACAGCCTGGATACTTCACTATTCCAGGGCCTGTCTCCTTACCAACCACTAAAATCTGCCATTGTACATACTCCATGTAGGGCCTTATAATGCTTTATTTTCACATAAGTCTAATTTTTCTTTTTTAAACATTTTATTATTATTTTATTTATTTTTGCTGCATAATGGCAAGCTTGTGTGCTGCTGCGTGCTACGAAAACATGCATGAGATGGGTATTAAAGAATGTATTTATTATATTATTTTGCATTATTTTTGGGACACACATGGCATAGTTTTGCACATACCTGTGCCTACTATGCAATTTCTGACCCTCTAAATGGGCTTTTACAGCCCCTGTTCCATTTTTACTGTCTTGTACATGGCTTGCTGGATCACGCCAGCACCCTCATTTGCATGCAGTTCACCTGCTAATGAGGTGATTTGCATGCCACAGAAACTTCTGAGGCTGCACACTCTTGCACGCCCCCCTGCTCTATTTACAGGATTGCACGGCTACTTACTTCCATGTAAGCACCGTGCCACTATGTCTACATGGAAAATCACTCCATGTAGGCTTTACTGAATTCCCCTGAAAATCTAAATACATGCAAAGTAATACAAAGCCTATGGCTTTAATGTAGTACTTTTATGTACTTATGCTAAATTTTAGGTACTTTACACTTTGCCATAAGTAGGCATATTTTGTAAAATTTCTTCAATTTTCCTTATTTGGCAAAAATGACCTACACTTAACTTATCTGCATATATGGAAATGACTGTCTTCATTAATATCTGCTATTTAGCTTTGAAATTGTGAACTATGAATACCATCTTAAATGCAGTTTGGAAGAATAGTATTCATTGCATTTTATGTATAAATGTAAAGCATGAATCTCTTGTGATGCCAAGTACAGGTTTTTGCCACATTAATGTGTTAGATCGGATATTAAAATGAAGGATTACTGAGGCAGGAAGTGTTTAAATGGATTGCAGTCTTAAATGTGAACTGCATCTATATTTGTTTTCTTCTTTAGAAATAACTTGCATGCATTATGGGTTTACTTCAGTCAACCAAAATTACACTTAATTGAAGCTTACTTTACCAAGATGACATCACTGAAATTTAAATAAACCGAAGCTTCACATTACCACATTTTTTAATACGGAATGTTGGCACTTGGCCAACACTCAATGTAAAAACACACTGCAGTATGTGAAACCCACCCAGGTGGGGGCTGCACCCCCCCACCCTCAACTAAATTTACCAACTCCGTGATCACACTACAGTGAGGAAAATGGCACATTTCCTCATGTTGGGCCAAGTGCCTCCATTCCCTATAAAAACATGTGGTAATGTGAAGCTTCAGTTTATTCAAACTTCGGTGATGTCATCTTGGTAAAGTAAGTCTTGATTAAGTGTAATTTTAGTCTACTGAAATAGACCCATGCATTATATATCATGATGATTCACCAGTAAAATCTTGTTTTGTGTTAAAACAAAGGACCCGTATTAAAGCCAGTTTTTTACTGTGCATCTTTTTTTCTATTAGGAAGTTTTTCATTCAGCAAACTGTGGATCAGCAGTGTGCAGGGTGACAAAATGCCATAAATCCCTGAGAATATGTAATGCACAAATGACTGTAAAGCATATTTGCACATGTATGTAGTAACTGAAATGTTGCTCGTTGTGAATAAATGAGAGCTTCTTCTTCTTAAAAAAATAATAATAATAATAACAATTATAGAAAAATGATCAGAGATAGAGCCATTTTTGTCCAGTTTAAGCAATGACTGTAACTAGCCCCAAACTTAGTATTTGCATTGTTTTCAATTGTTCATTTTGGATAAAGTAATCGGAGGAGGTACATGGTTGCTCTTTACTGCAGAATCCCACATAGCATTCTTATTTTACAGAGGTGGTATAATTATTCTAGTTCTATTTTTATATACAACAATGCATTTTTCAAGAAGGAAAACATGAAGATTTGCTTTTACAAAACTTATATAGTTCATATAGACAATCCTCTTGACATTTATATGTACAGTTTGCTAAGTAAGCAGCCCTTTTTGAACTTGTACCTCAAGTACTAATGTACATGTATGATCTGTAAGACAACAAATCATAATTAATGTGTTATAAGGGATTTAGCTTGGTAAGACTGAAAAGCATTTCTGGTGCAGATTATTATCTTAGCTACTATGCCCAGAAATAGCAATGGCTTTTCAATAAAGCCAAATTATTTTTTAATATCTTTGTGAACCTCTTGGACTGAGTTTTCCCATTCTATCTCTTGATGCCTGCTTTGAAGATAGTTTTGATGGGTATTTATCCTTTTCATATCATCATTAATACTCCTTTAACTTATCAGTACCATGTCATCACTTTTCATTATTTCTGAACCACTCTTACATCAGATAATGGGCCCCTATAGGTTCACTGAATAGTTCTGTACTGTCACATGCAAGTCATGAAGTCTAATTAATCACACACTCAATGTGGGACTTGCACCCTGCATGACCAAGTTAAAACCTCTTTGTGTATTGCTGAGATCATAGCATTGGACTTGCAACAGAAAAAGACCCATGTTAAATCCAGTTTTTTTTCCAGAGTGCATTTTTTTCACTGTGTTTTTTTCTTCCTTTGGAGGTTTTTTATTCAACAAACTGTGGATTAGCAGTGTGCAAGGTGACAAAATGCCACATATCCATGATAATATATAGTGTACAATTTTACTTTTAACTCATTTCACTCCAGGAATAGTCAATGAGGGGAATTGAATAAAGCTGACATGGACTTATTTTCCACATAGGCATAGTGCCACACTGATTACATAAAAGTAAGCAGGTGTTCGATTCAGGAAACAGAGCTGAGGAGTTTGCACGAGCATGCTAACACGGAAGTGTTCATGGCATGCAAATCATCTCATAAGCAGGTGAAGTGCATGCAAATGAGGGTGGTAGAGTGATCCAGCAAGTAGATTATCAGTGCTGCTGACCCCGTGTTGGTGTCCGAAATGTACGCAGAAGAATTCCATGCACAGGATGTTAAACAGGGAACAGGGGCTGTAAAAGTGCAGCAAGGAGGACAGAAATAGCATAGCAGAGACAAATATGTGCAAAACTATCTACTGTGTATCCAAAACCTAATGGAAAATAATTACATTTTTTTTTCTTTAATAATCTGATCATGCTTGTGCAGAGCAGTGCACAAACATGCTGTTAAGTAAAAAGAAACTTAAAAAAATGTAAAAACAATAATTAGCACTATGTTACATTAATGCATTATAGGACCCTAAGTGAAATGTGTACAATGGTGGACTACTGTGGTTGCTAACAAGGCAGGGCCTGGAACCTTGTAGTTCCCAGGTTATGTGCGTGGATCTCCATGCAAATGAGCTGGGGTTACTGAATAGCACAAATGGGCATCTGCGTCCGCAGCCATCCATGTAGGCAGAGAACCATGTTAGTGCCCACAGAAGAGATTGCCAACATTAAAAGTGGGTGTGTCCACATTCTTTTAAGCTCTTTGAAGCTTAGGGGCACTTGTTTGCCCAGTGCTCCATGTGCTTAGCAAGGGGGTGTGGACACTGGCTGCTAAGCTTTGTTTACCTTCGGGTGTGTGTTTGAGCATGTTTGAGTGTGTTTGTTTGGCATGCTCTGTGCTGGGTGTGACCTGCCATGGTTGAGTGTACAATGACTGCTGAGCATTGTTTATCTTCATGGCATGTGTTTGCACGGTGCTCCACAGTGCTGAGTGAGGAAGGCTATTAAAAATAAAAGTGGCTCAGAAAGGCAATGAGATCTTAAATACTGATGACCCCTGTTCCACTTGAACCAGAGCCAGTAACAGTCCTTAATGATGTACTTGGCAGGTGGAATGCATCACAGGTAGCCAATCACAAAGGGTGCACCTACAGCAGAGCATTATAAAGGTTGTAGAAACCATACAATCTGATTTCACTCCCATACCCTGCACCACTTGAGTACAAACTTGGGACTTTTAACTGAATAAATGATAGGGGCTGCTGCACGTCTGCTACATACTTATGTGCTTGATGCTGAGGTCAGTGCTGCTGCTGCTGACCATAGGTCTAGACTGAGAAGGAGAAGTGTTCAGGCCCAGGGTAACCTTCCATGGGCTACATGATCTAGAGATTGTACAATGCTACTGTGTGGACAGGGACATACTACAAATACTCACTGAGCTCTTACGACCTCAACTCAGACCCAGAGCCAACAGAAGGAAACCCATCCCATTGGAAACTAAGGTATGTATAGCTCTTAGTATACTAGCTATGGGAATATTCCAAAGACCAACTGGGGACATGATGGAAGTCTCACAGGCATCAGTATCCAGGGTACTCCACCAGTTCCTGGATGCCATGCTACCACATGCCAGTGAGCACAATTTTTTTTTCCCTCACCCCTGAGGTGAGGGCCAGCAGTATGCAACACTTCTACCATATAGCACACTACCCTGAGCTACGGGATGCCATAGCTTGCACTCATGTACACATTAAGGCACCACCTGGTGAGGAGAGTAAAATCTACGTGAATTGCAAGGGGTATCACTACATCAACTGCCAGGTCATGTGCAATGCCCAGGGCATTATCATGAATGTGTACACTGGCAACCCTGGTAGTTATCATGACTCCCATATCTTGCACCCATCACAGCTGTACCAGATGTTTGCTGGGGGGCATCCCACATGGTCATTTACTGGGGGATGCTGGCTATGCACTGGAACCATGGATGATGACACCCATCAGAAATGCTCACACACTCACTGAAGAATGCCATAATGAGGCATACACACAAACTAGGAACATCATAGACCATGTGTTTGGGCTACAGAAGTCACAGTTCTGGTGCCTCGATATATATGGTGGAACCCTGCAGTACTCTCCAGCCACATATGCACACATATTCACAGTATGTGCCATGCTACATAATATGATCTTGTAGAAACAGCTGCAGCAGGATCAGCAAAGGGAAGGGATACACAGCCCCCACCACTGCCTAGGTCACCACAGCCATACCCATAGAGAGACTCCAAGGAGGAAACCCCTGAGGTTGTCCCTGTAGGCAGCCATAGACATGCCCATTATGCCCTGACCTTTGCCAAGAGACAATGCAAAGCACATGCACAGAACAACCTAGGGCCCTAGGGAGTGACACCTTACTCCAACCTACATACATATTACTAAACATGATGTCAGCCAGCACACACAATCTTTACCTCACCATGTATTGGCTGTGGACTGCATGCATCAGACAGAGTCAGCCCCAAACTACAGGTCTGTCAACTGCTGCATTGGCAAGGTAAGTCACACAGCTATTCATCACTTGAAAGGGGTACTAGAATATGGTAGCATATATATGGACCTGCTGCATGTATGCAAAGTAATATAGTGGGCTACTGAGCTACTTACATAGATCTAACAGCCACTAGGGACAATAGATACTCTGTCCAATAGTATGTGCCCCATAATATTCACTAGGTCACATGCCTGTAAATCCCACTACATTATTCAAGGGAGATGCCAAACAGTGGGTTCACAGAACAGTCTCTTGAATGTGTATGCCAGCAGAGCATGGGCTGATCGTGCCCCGCCCCCAACTTATCAGTGTACCCATATAACTGCTGCACCAGTATATTTGCAATGATATATCAGCAGACCACCCAATTCCAGAGCTGTGACACAGAGACAGAACCTGGCCACAAATTCTATGCCTCATGTAATGCAGGAGTGACAATGTATATGTCTGTATGCTGTTCCTTGTGTGATGAATGACACATCCCTGTCTATAAGCCTGAGTGACTCAGTAGGCTAGGGACATTACTATGGGAGGCTAGGGACATTAGTATGGGTTGTGTTGTTGATGGTTTGAGTCTGGCAGTAACTGCATCTTTTGTAATTGAGGTAGTTGTTAAGTGGTATTCCCACAGACTTTCATAAGTCCAAATTCTGTTACCAAAAAAAAGCTTGACAAAGACAGAGTGAATGGGGGGGGGGCAAAGGGGCAAACCTACAGACAGACATTATACATGCTCTGAGTAACCTAGATGGTGCCTAGTATAACAGCAGGTTGCAAATGGTTAGATTAACTGCAGGATGTAAAGGCCATCACTTAAATGTCTCAGTAATTACAACAGTTCACTGACTGCATTTCACAATATAGTACCAGAAAACCACAAATGTATTAGGAACAGAGCAGAGATATGGGGTAAAATGCTGGACATTCTGCAAAAACATGTACAGGGAGAGGTATGCAGACTGTCACCCTGTGTGTGGTGTTGCTTCAGGTACCCCAGTCACATCATACCTCTCAACCTCTTACAGAAAGAAACTGGCCAAAGCCATGAATAAAAGAGAGACAAAGGCCCACAAACAGGGACATGTTTTGAATTTTCTCTTACAAATGTAGAATGTTGATAGAATAATAGGTCTTGCATTAGCATGGATCTCCTGATGTGTATGGAGTCTGAAACTCAAATGTCTGTCATTAATTCTTGACTTCAGTCTTCACTGATTTGCCTCCAATTTGCCAGAAAACCACTATGTTCTGTAAAACGGACCAAAATATGAGGTGAAATTCTGGACAGTCTGTGAAGCTCTGCACAGTTGTGAGGTATGAGTCACATATTAAGGTCAGCAAACAGCAGGGAAATGCCTTGGATGACATCAGGGGAGTGCAGTACTGTGGTAACAGGTGCAGCAGCCACTGGCCAGCAGTACACATAATCCCAGACTGGAGTACAGGTAGCTTTGTCCTAGAGTCACCTTGTAAGCACTGACAGTCACTATGGGCATGCGCTTACACTTAGCTAACTTGAGCCCAAGTCTGTTGCCTCTACTGCCCAAAGATCTGTTATGTGGAAATATGTCTGTACATACATACAGCTACATATACATATCTGTCTCTCCCTATCCCCCTCACATTTAATTAGTGTATCTATCAGTATGTGGCATATATATATATAGATATATATATATATATATATATATATATATATATATATATATATATATATATATGTATATATAAATTATAAGAGGTATATGTGTATATATATATATATATATATATATATATATATATATATATATATATATATATATATATCTATAAATAAAAATGTAAATGTTTGTTTGTTCAAAATCTTAAATCTCCGAAAGTTCTTCACCGATTGCTTTGAAATTTTCACACAATGTTGCATTCGAATACACATGTGTTTTTATATACCTACTATTATATAGATGTCACACATTGCATTCGAATATGCGCGTGTTTTTATATACCTACTATGGATTCTATATATTTGTATACAAATATGCAATTTTATATGTTTTTGTTATAACTTTCTTTCTTCTTTTTCAGTGCACTTGATCTGCTTTAGTTCATCCAAATAATGCCTCACAGAATATCAAACTTAGGTCGTCGTACTCGCGGAGCAGAAGCAGTGCGATGAGTAATTGCAAATCAAACTGAGGAAGAACGGGCATCAGCGAATGAGTGAAACAGACAAAGAATGGCTCAAATACATGCTGAGGAAGCAGCAGAGCGACGTGCAGCCAGACTTGAGGATGCACGTTTGCGAGCACGGCGATCGCGTTCTGCAGCTTCAGATCTGCTTCGTTCTCCTCAATCGATACCAGTGGATGAAATAAATGCTTGCCTGAAATACTCTGCTTTGTGGTGACACATAAAGATGTTAACATTAACTACAAATATGCTTGTCCAGCTGCAAAACGATCGATCAGCTGAGATATTCTCACATCAATTGCTGGAAATTGGGAACGGAAAGGTGCTGGTTGATCTGACCTCAGGACGAATTTCATTGCCTCATAACTTCAGCAATTTAGTGACGTCAAAAGAAGAATTGGTTGAAAAAGTATTTCCCAATATTCAAACCAATTATAAGAATCACGACTGGCTGACTGAACGAGCTATTCTTGCGGCCAAGAACAAAGACGTCTACGAACTTAACAATATTATTCAGTTTAACATTCAATGCGAGGCAGTCACATACAAGTCCGTCGACACTGTTGTGGAAGCAGATGAAGTGGTTAATTATCCAACAGAATTTTTAAATTCACTCGATCTGCCAGGGATGCCACCGCATGTTCTGCAATTGAAAATCGGCGTGCCAATTATCATGTTGCGAAATATCAACCAGCCAAAGCTTTGCAACGGCACGCAGCTTGCAGTAAAAAAAATAATGAACAATGTCATAGAAGCAACAATCTTGACAGGACCTTTCAAAGGTGAAGATGTCCTCATTCCTCGCATTCCTATGATTCCAACGGATATACCATTTCAATTTAAGAGATTGCAATTCCCAATTCGATTAGCATTTGCAATCACCATCAACAAAGCTCAGGGCCAAACTTTAGAATTGTGCGGTTTAGATCTACACACAGATTGCTTCTCACATGGACAATTATATGTTGCATGTTCTAGAGTCAGCAAACCAGACAATCTCTATATCTGCACAGACAATGGAACAACAAAAAATATTGTATACCCACAAGCATTGTGAAATTAAACATATGAGAAATGTGCGCTTTCTCTTTTCTTTCTTTTCCATTTAACCAGACTGAGCCTCAGCAACGCGTGGCCAGGTACAGCTAGTATATATATATATATATATATATATATATATATATATATATATATATATATGTGTGTGTGTGTGTGTGTGTGTATATATATATATATATATATATATATATATATATAGCTATATAAAGTACAATGATACATAGACTCTCCACATATACCTACATAACACATTTATATAATGTACACAGACAACAAAAGTTAAGGAGACATCCCTGTTATACACATTTATATAGATATGTGTGGGGATGTATGAAGGTCCCCACATACTCCAGAATGCTGGGGTTATCTGCACTTACATGTCACAACAATTGCCCAATGGAACAAGGCCAAGGCTTCAACAGTACATAATCCACTCATCCACAGACCCCTGTGCCTGAGGACTATCAACCTGTAGACAGACAGAGGTATGCAGGTGGTGTAATATACTTTGAGTGCAATGCATGCCTTGGACAGGCCATATTTTCCCTGGCCACATGTCCTCCTATCAAACTCCAAACAGCCCCATATGACCAGACTGGTAAGTGTACACACATAGCAGGGATATTACCAGGTATCCCACCCCTAGGACACTAGATACAATAACAGTACCAAGCAGCATCACTCTGTAAGCCACACATGATGTCTAAGACAAGGCCACTTTGTGTACTCCACAATTACTGTGCCTGCATCCACATATACAACAGAAATAACCTGTGGAGCATGTGATAAGTACTGTGAATTGTAGCGCGTAATACTAGATAGGTAGAGGCTCTAATCTCACATCATCTAACTTGTGTGTGTGTGTGTGTGTGTGTGTGTGTGTGTGTGTGTGTGTGTGTGTGTGTGTGTGTGTGTGTGTGTGTGTTAATATATCCCCTTGTGCCACTATGGCACTGCCCATCTGGTCTATCTCTGCATAATGGTTATGCATTTTAAGGTCCTGTGACTAGCTGCTGGCCTCTACATTAGCCTGCTTTCCAAGGCCTGCTGATGTCATCCACCTTAAGGGTGCTGTCTGACAGTCTAATGTTCGGTAAACTCTGTGGTGCATGCAATAAATACTGTGAGCTGTAGTATGTAATAGCAGATAGGTAGGGGTTCTAATCAAACCTCACCAACTCTTTGTGTGTATGTATAAATATGTCCCCTTACAGCACTACAGACATGGCCATATGGGCTATCCCTGTTCAATGGTTATGCATTTTATGGGCATGTGACTAGCTGATTACCTATAAATTGCCCTACTCTACAAGGCCTGCTGAGGTCATCCACCTTAAGAGCACTGGCTGACAGTCTAGTAGCAGATAAACTCTGTGACGTGCAATAAGTGCTGTGAGCT
Source organism: Protopterus annectens (assembly GCF_019279795.1). NCBI lineage: Eukaryota > Metazoa > Chordata > Ceratodontiformes > Protopteridae > Protopterus > Protopterus annectens. The sequence goes on from NC_056738.1 coordinate 213,525,621, forward strand.
ATAGTGTGTAACAGTAGATAGGTAGGGGGTTCTAATCTCACATCATCCAAAGTGTGTGTGTGTCTGTGTGTGTGTGTGTGTGTGTGTGTGTGTGTGTGTGTGTGTGTGTGTGTGTGTGTGTGTGTGTGTGTGTGTGTGTGTGTGTGTGTGTGTGTGTGTGTGTGTGTGTGTGTGTGTGTGTGTGTGTGTGTAGCACTGTGGACATACCCATATGCATTATCTACGTCCAATGGTTATGAATTTTATGGGCATGTGACTAACTTCTGGCTTCTATATTTCCCTCCTCCACATAAGCAAAACTGATGTCTGCTACCTTCTAGATTTGTATGTTCTGAAAACCAAGGTGACACGTATCAAGGGTAGCAGACCTTGTCACAAAGGATGAATGTATGATTACGCTGACTGCCCCCATTGTCCTTGATACACTGTTATACATATATGCACCTAGGGAGCCGTGCATGTATACTGCCTTACACTGCTGACAAAAGATGTCTTCTGTGCCACCATGCCATTTTGTGCCACTGTATTGCTGCCATGTGTCCATTGTTTAACCCCTCAGACACCTGGACACATACACAAGTCCATGACACACCTGTCATTCTGTAACTGTACCACCAGTCTAACATCAAGTTACACTAAGTTTACTGTGTAGACATGGCACATGCCAGCATACACTACTTGTAGTGGCCCACGACAAGTGCCAAGGCAAAACAATATTGCGCTACACAAGTACATGTAAGGTAATATATTCACCCCGTGCATCAGACACATATTTGCATTTCCCTGCATCAATGTCACTGATGGCAGGGATGTGGCACAGGTATCATCACATGCACAGGGTGTGGTATGGGGCTGCCAGAGGCCTAGGCTGTGCCAAAGAGGTGACAGTGTATTTGTGAGTCAGGAAGGGCACAGGTTAGATGGGCCATGGAGAGGTGCCATGTGTGTCTGTTGGTGCTCTGCATGCAACACTGGTGTTTAAGTGTGTGCATGTACACAGTCAAGCCCAGTGCTAGCCCTTCACTTGTGTATCTTGGACAGATGTGGACCGTACATGGTAGAGTAAACAGTTCACTGTCTCTGGCCATCCGGCCATGAACATGTGAATTGGATCTGCCGGGAGTAGTACTGGCACCACCATGGCCAGGGTCGGATGTTGTGCCAGTACTGGATGGAGACTGCAATATGCTGGGGCTGTGTCCCACATGGGATCACCCAGGACAACATGCCCATGGCCATCCACATCATGGTGTGGACAGCACACTTCCCTCTGTAGTGCTGTAGGTACTGCCAGTACAGAAGCGTGACTGTGCAAGGCCATGCTAGCTACCAGCAGATGGTGTTGCTGACATTTGTCTACATATCCAGTGCCCAACTCCAACCAGATGTTCCAGCATAGACATTGTGCGGTCAAAGACAGACACTGTCTAAGCCCACCATCTATCCACAACAGCAGGGAACTGATCCAGGGTGTCCCCAATGTGGTGGAGGCAGTCACGGATGTCAGACCAAGCTGCATCCATAGCCCTAAGCATTCATGTGGTGTTGCACTCATAACATGCCTGTGCCTCCATGATAGACTGAAACATGTGGCGAGTGACCCATGATGTGACACTTGCAACAGGTGGTGAATGGACAACAGTCCTCCTAGGAGCACCCTTGTCAATCTGCCTGTGTGGGACCTCACAAGCTGTCTGGCTATGGCCAGTGTCTACACTCACTGAAGCTATAGTTGTCACACTGCTCTGTTCAATGTCATCACCCTCTGACTGTCCACTATCTGTGGCCAATGGGGACCTTGTATGTGCAGGCATACTGACTTTGTTCGGTGACAATGGGGACAGAAGAGGGATGTCAACCTCTGGGACACATGCAGCCACTGACAACCCCATCTGTGCCTCACTATGGCCACCATCAGCAGCAGCATCCGATGAGACATCAGCTTGTGAAGGGGACAGACTTCAACTCCCCCAGTGACCTATGAGAAGGAAAACAACTAAAAAGCACCAAAATGGCTCAATTTAAAACAAAACCACATCCTATGATGTCATTTCCTTAACTACCTTTGTAGAAGCGAAAACGGAAATTTATTAAAGTACGTTTACGCTGATTCTTGTATTTCTGGTGTTCCTATACTCGTACCCTATGTATACAAGTGGTTTGTTTTTGTTTTTTGTTCTTCATCCAGAAGCAAAACAACAGTAATATGTATAGTAATCCACACAGACTCATACAGATGAAGAACCACAACTGCAGTATAAGTTCCATATCTTCACATCTCTGTTCCCATGCACAGCAGACAAACTCACAACAACATACACAGACAAGTCAGGCACATTATAACATGCACATCAGCTACATCCAGTTAACGTTTCCAGTACAATACACTTGTAAGGTATGCAATATGACAGTGTATGTGATAGATCTAAACATAACACCCAGTACATCTATATTGAGAATGATATGCCAGTAGAGCTATCACTGTCTCTGGTATGTATCATGAGTGTGGGCCTTTGCCCCCCCCCCAATAATTATGGCTTTGGCCTGAGTTCTTGCTGTATTAGGTTGACAAGTATGTTAGGTATAGCTCTCAACCAAACATGAACAAATGTCAACAGACACAGGGACTTAGCCAGGCTACATGAGGGACATTTAGGCTCAGTTTTGCAATGTTAGAGCTACTTATGTGAGATATGGACAGAATGAGAGGAGGTGAATTACAATACATCATTTGACATTACATGGGTGTACACCCATCACTATGTACTACATTTAATCCACTAGGTTTCCTACAACAGCCAGCCATTGTAGGTGGGATTGACAGGGAGAGAGCTCTGATGTGATTGAAATCAGGGACAGGTGAGAGGCATGCGTGTAGGTGTAGGACAGCAGAGTATCAATGACATGTCATCACCATAGATCTAAGAAGGGCTTACTGCTGTAATCTCTATTACCCATACTGCCATCCTCCCATCTGTATCCTGTTATATGTAGAAATTGATTACATACCTGGTGGAGTGCAGTACTCCTTTATTGAACTTTGCTTCAAGTAATCCTTTGATAATACACTCTATGTGTGTGTTAAGTCTCATACAGACCTGTTCCCTATAACAAGCTGCTTGCCTTTGTAAGGTACTGCTCAATAGCAGGTAATTGGCCCTGCACCACTCTGTGGCTCAGAACTGCTAATTACAGCCAAAATAACTGTATTGCACTATCATTAACCAATGATAGGCCACCACAGTGCAATATATAAGGCCTTCATGTAGGCCTTGTCCCCTGTCTTAGTTTATGAGATGAACATTACTGAGGTGTGGTGACTATAGCATTGCAGACAGTAGGTACAAACACCATCCACTGTAGTGACTGATGATGCATATCCACATTTTTGCCTCATATTTGTGGTCAGTGTCCAATACTATTGTGGCCACCTGGCAGTGCACTGGCAATCATTGTGGGCTGAGGTCTGTAAGGGAAGACACAAATGTGTGTCACACTGCATACCCATTAGACTATGCAGACTATGCATACTACTGCAATAGCTGTTATTCTATCAACATATTATCTTTGTAGGAGTAAACTGTTACACATGTCCCTATCTGTGGGTCTTTGCCCTCACCCCATTAAGTATGGCTGTGTCTGGATCCCTTGTGCTAGGGGGTTGGGAGGTATGGTAGGTTTATAGCAGCTACCTTTACATACAGCTGTGTATGCTACAGGCTACAGCTGTTGCCTATAACACATAGGGGGAGTGTGAACACTTTGGTGGACAGCAGGCCATATGTGTAACTGTGTCACCTGTGTCAGACCTGTCATTATGACAGAGCCAGGACAAGGGTATTCTATACAGTGCAATTGGGGCATGTGCTTAAGGTATGTATGTTATGCAACAGTGCAACTAACTGAGTAGTAGGTGACATACAGTTGGGCTATATGGATATGTGCATTATTTCTCTGCCTGCAGGCCTTTGTTGTGCAAAAGTGGGTAACAGTAACCTGTGGGAAGTATGATTGCATGACTCAGTCATTACTTGGTGTCTTCACAATAATACAGTTGAAGTATGACAGAACAGTGGATTTGAAACCAGAACTGTGTGTGGCAAACTGTACTGCATGTAAAGGATTTAACAGCCTGAGCTACTGAGACTCTGCAAATGTATCTGTATTTGCAGGACACATGTCCACATATACAGGCTGTGAAGAACATTTCCACAGCCATGAGTATGTGCATGGCTTTATATGGTTGAATTTCTGCACCAGGATCGCAGTTGTACATGTATTTTGTCATTGTTGCCTTAGCAGGTGTCTTACCACAAGTTGCTGATAAAAGGGCACGTATACCTGGTATCACAGGCCTCACTTACATCCATTAGTATGTATTCATTATTATTTATTATTACACCAGAGTCCAGGATACACTCCCAGTTTTCACATTATTTTTTTTTTATTTCAGTTACATGCATAATGTCTGTAAGTAACAAGTAGTATATTTTACTGGAAACACCTGTTTAACCTAGAGTCAGTGTAGTGTGGTGGGTTAATGAGGTGTACTATAGTAGAGAGGGGCCTGGGTTTGACACTTAGCAGAACTATTTATTTTCTACATGTGAGTAACACTGTCATAAATACATATAGACATTAAAGCTCTTTAAAGCTCAATTAAGCTGAGCTAAGCAAAGTGGTGAGGTGTGCCATGCCGCTCTGCACAAACGCGTACTAAAAAAAATATGAAGAAAAGAAAAAGGGAGTGATAAGAAAGTGGTAAAATGGGGGTAAACAGGGGGGAAAAACAATGTGAAAGGCCAGTAGGGATGTGCAGGATGGTTGTAGGGAAGGACTATAGCTATCCATTTCTTGTACAACAACAGATGTGCATTTTGACAGGTTTTGTAGATTAAGTTGGACTCTCAAATCCCAGAGACAGGGGTGTGGACAGCATAAATGTGTTGTCCAGCTAATTGGACCAAATTAGTTGTGTCCAGTGGACACGTGTATGACCTAGAGAGATGTGTATGGGGTGATTTTTTTTTTTTGTGGGACAGGTGCTCATTTTTTTTTTTTTTTTTTAAGGAGAGAGTGGAATGTTGGGGAGGGGACATAGCTACATGTGGAGAGGTAAGCTAGGTAGGAGAGGATGCAATAGCAGACAGACAAGACAAACAAGACAGCAGACAGTGGTAGTGTGTGACACATGGGGGAAAACTCCTTGGATGGTGAGGGTGTTATGGAATCACAGCTGCATATGCCTCCAGATGGCAGCAGTGTAACTGACATTCCCACCCATGGGCAGTTGACATTGCTCCTTCACTGTCCCAAAGTTGGCTGTGCTAACAGCTGGGTGCCAGGCCCAGCCTGCCCCACCAGGTTGGCCAGTGTGCCCTCAATCTGGTGCAGGTGATGTTCATAGGTCCGATGAATGATCCTGTGCACCATGACTGGCAGGTCCTGTTGGGTGACTGCAGCCCCTCTGCCACTGCTCCTGGGGGAGGCCAGACCCTATCCCCTGAAATGGTTCCACCTGACACTTCAGGTGGTGCAGGGGCAGCAGAGGGGGCACCACCAGCCTGAGTCCAAGACATGCTAGGACCCAGTGGCATGGCCAGTTGAGGCAAGGTAGGCGGACCACCAGGAACTGGCCTACCCTGACATGCTGTCATGATGGAGGTATAGCAATAAGTATAGGTTAGTTATAAACAAAACGTAGTAATAACAGCATGTGAGAACAGTGGAAATCACCCAATTATATGCTAATGCATATTATGTGGAACACAACAATACATGCCAGAACAGTCAGTATGTTAACAGCATGCCGGTAGCAGTTACAGCATAAAGCCAACAAAACAGGTAATTCAACAAGATAAGTTAATATGCAACCATTATAGTACATAGCAATAATAATACACATGCCCAAAATATAGGTAATTGTACAACATATGTAAGTAGTAAACCATAATGAATGGCTAACAATAACAATGAAATAAAGATAAGGGGTGGGGAAAGAGAGTAAAACAGTTCATTAATACCATTATAGGCTATTTACTTGACAAAGTACAAGTAACTACTCTATGGGTCTGTCCTTTATTTATGTGTACAAGTCCCCTATAGCTGCTGTAGTATGTACAGACCTCTCAAGCTATTCGCATGGGACAGTATGAGCCAAGCAGGAACAATTTTGGGTACACTACTACACAGAACAGTGGCACATCAGGTGGACCTATATAACTACCAAGGTGTACTGTGGGCTGATGTAGCGATACTTTGCAATTTAGGTAATCATGCCAATGGTAATCCTGTGATAGATGGATTATGCACTACTAATTACATTATGTGACAGTGTGACACATGAGAGACATGTGTGTTCAGTACAGACCCTAAACAACTACCATGCCTTGTTTGACAGGGATGGGGATTGAACTCAATAGCAGTGACTGCAGAGGACATCTGCATGGAATGTATGAATTGGCTGCAGCAACTTTGAACAGAAACGTTAAGCATACAGCCATACCAAGATTACACATTTTATTTATTTCATTTTATTTTATCATTATTATATTTATTTCCTTTATGTTATGCTTCACTTTCACATTCTTGCTAATGATTTTAACAGTCTATGACTTGTAAACACGCAATCATTTACTCATAATATGGGCTAACTCACCCATTTACCTGTAGTTACTGTGGAGAGAGACTCTGTAAACATTATGTGAATGATACTGTAATATTTAGTACTACATAGAACTGGATTTGAAACCTGGTCTGTGTGTGGCAAAATATACTATAGACAGAACATTTAGCAAACTGAGCTACTGAGCCACTGCTGACTAATGATTGACTAATATTTGCCTAGAGCTCACATGGAGCCAATATATGACCTGCTAGTGCTACTACAGTTGTATACTAGACTGCAATGACAGCAGAACACACATGGATGAAATACAACCATGACATAAATAGTAGGTAATCTATATATTAGTATATAGAATGCAGGTGTATACAATATATTGTTACTGGTTTGAAATATATGTAAAGTCAGCCAAAAAATCATATCATGGAGTGGGCTGTCTCACCCATATACCTTGCCTACTTGCTGTTTGTGGATGACAGAGCATTATGTGGACAATACTGGTCGAGAAATAGCCTTGAACATTACTGTATGTGCTAAATAAGACATTTGGCTACCATTATATTTGTATGCTATGGCAATTACAATGTTATGCTTGACTGTAGCACCTTCCATAACAGCCTGAAAGTATACAGTTGTATTGCAATGGTTAATTCAAGACAAACGTGATGTACACAATTAACCTTGGTTTTATTAGTAGTGGTTCATGAGTTATTGCAGAACAGTTGACATTATTAATTTCTTGACAAACAGCTCTAATTCCACACTTATTGCATTACAGACTTTATTGTATGTACTTTTATGCAGTTTCTGGTACTGTTTCGTGTTTTTATTGAACAACAGTTGTCATTATTCAGGTCTTGCAATGCAACTCTACTTCCACAGTTATTGTACTACATTCTTCCTTGTATATACTTTAATGCAGGTAATGCTATTGTGTCATGATTTTATTGCACTACAGTTGGCATTATTCATTTATTGCACTGCAGGACTAAGTCCACATGTTTTGCAATACAGACGTTAATGTAAATACTTTATTGCAGGTAATGCTTTACTCTTCCTTGCTTATTTGACTATAGTTAGCATAATACATCTGTACTTGCCACACTCTTGGTGCAACCTGGCCAAGCACCTCAAGGTTGCAATCCCTCTCCTCTGCAGCTATTGGGAGAGAAGAACACCATTATGCATACCAGTTTAGCACACATTCAGATTAGATATTGGTGGTACAGAGGTAAAAGTACTTACATACATGTGGGACATCCCCTGCTTGAAATTCTTGGATTCAGGTGTCCAAGAGATCCCCCTTACATCTCTTCAGAACATCATAGTGGTGACAACACTGCTCACCTATGCAGGGGATACCAGTTGCACTGGTGAGGTCCCTTGCTAGCCTGTCCCAGACCTCTGTCTTGCACTCTGAGCCCTGGCAACCTCCCTGCTGAAGCAAGCCTGTATGTTTTTTTTTTTATAAGGAGTCTGACCATTACCCTGGACTCCAGGATGCCCCAACGCTGTGCCCGAAAGCATGACCCCTCACCACCGCCTGCCATAGTATCCTTCAGAGACAGAACTCCAATGGATTATGCTGTATTCCCACCTATTGGGCTTAATATAGCCTGTTTTCCCACCTTCACATTACATTGGGCAACATTTAAAAATGTGCTATGTCACTTAGCAGTGTACAAACCAACTAAGCAGACCTTAGCAGTGCATAAACATTTTCAACCATTATTGCGTTTATATGCTGCTTAGCAGGGCTTAGCAGGTCTTAGCAAAGCTTAGCAGAGAGCAGGCCAGAATTTAAATAATGTTGGTATTATTGTTATTTAAAAAAAAAATCTTATTTTCCTTTGCATGTATTCAAACCCTGCACCTACTGCTCATAAAGCCGTACTTCTACCCATTTACCTACAAGGATATGTGGAATTCAGTGACATCTTTACATATATCTCTCAGCTGCCTATAAGCACTACTGAGCACTGGGCCGCGCTGCACAAAACCGCTCAGCTATGCTTAAACATGACCTTTAAATAAATAATTAATTGCATCCGGTTTCTAGTTTTAGATGTCTGGCAGGTGTCTCAGTGCCACTTAGCACTGCTGCACTCCATGCTTTAAAATAAATAAATAAACCATAAAAATAGAAAAAAAATAAGCACAACACTTAAATACTCAATTGATATTATACAATTGGACAGTGCAGGGAGTGTCTTACCCATTTACAGACACAGTTGGCACTACACTCCCTATACTGATTCAATACCTGTGTTGCACAGCTCTTTCTCAGCAATGCACCATGATTAATATGCATGGTGCACTGCTGAGGGGGAACCATGTGCATAGACATGGAAACTAGGCTGTACACTGTGCCTACATGGAGTTTATTAAATCCTGGGGAATGAGTTATGTGCAGTCTTAGCATCTGTCAGTTGGTGTTATACTTTGTTTTACTGCTTACTGTTTATGGCTCCAGCTGTTTTTTTATCTGGGTTATTTTCCTACATTTGTTTTGATTGACACATACTTCCTCTATAATTCTTCCAGCTTCCTTTTGCTCTAAGCAAGTGCAAACATGTCAGATTTGCTGTTACTGTATTGCAGACCTGCATGTATTATTTTATCTCCTCTGCATATCAATATTAATTATTTGACAGCACATATGAATATATTCTGCATACTGTTGTGTACTTTCTGTTCAGTGTTATTTAAGTACTGCAGATAAATAGATATGTAGTGTAGTTTCCCTGTTTCCCTGTGCACTGCACATTTGCCATCCAGGTCTATCGTGAATGTTAAGTATCCACAAAAGTTTTTTTTTTTCCTCTTGTAGTTAGGCATGAATAATTTGATGAAATGATAATCAGTGGCTAACTGTATGCCTGTTTTTTTGCTGTAAAAAATATATGTAGCTTAAGCAAGTCTATGTGTTGAGTGCAGTAAATGTGTATTGTGACTGGTGTGTGGGAGCATTTGTACAGAATGTTAGAAAACTGATTTGTATTCACTAGTAAATAGTTAATTACCTGGTTTATATGAAGGAATCCTGCAAGCAAACAACAGGAAGGTAATTTATCATCTAGAGAATCAGCAAAGAGGTAACCAGGAGATTGCCTGAAGACACTGGAGATACGGAGTGTGACAGAATAGACAGGGTCTGTTGTAGAGGTATAACTGGTGTAGACACCTACAACTGCATTTCAGAGCTGGATTCTGCACCAGGGAGAGGCCTGAAACTATGTATTTTGGCTTTTAAGTGTAGCCCATTGCTGGTATGGCTAAATAAACCGTGTATATGCTGAAGGAAGCATTGCAGGCACTGTTTTTGTTTATTTTAAAAGCCCGGTAAACTGTTCTTTTTGTTTTCCTTATGGATGTACAACATGCACAATTTTTTGTTATAAGTGCTGCTTCCAGTGCTTCGTCAGCTTTACACCCAAAAGGGGTTGACTTTTGATGAATTTATCACCCAGTACAATTTTACAGAGTACAGTTATATCATTCTTGACAAACCAATGCATGTGAATGGTACACATATTTGGTTTCCACAGATTAATGCATGCATTTAATCCAAGAGATTACAAGGTATGCAAACCATGCTTCATTCATATGTGGCCTCTATAATCCTTTGTCTCTCTCTCTCTCTGCAGTTTGATTTGCTCACATATGCACATAATACTAGTTATAGAAATTGTACTTAGTGAAAGTGGCATAATAAGGACATTTTTTCTTGCTGCTTGCCGATTTCTTCTCTCATTAAGCACTCTTTACCAACATGTTCCATTATATTTTTTATCTGTATGGTACCTAAAATGTGACATGCACAAATCACTTCTAGCAATAACAGGTATCCTACTTCTGCACTTACTGAAATGCCAGTGGTAACCTGCTTCCATAAGTTTTCTTAGTAAAGTATGTCTGTCTTTGTCTTACACATTCAGCTGTCAAACTACGTTACAAAGTAATCCATCAAAGTCCCAATGCACAGCTGTAGTCTGATAAATGTGATCCATTCTATTTCCACTGTGGCAAACACAGAAAACAAATGAAGTAAATACGTGTTTTCTTCCTTTTGTAAATGAACACAATGCATAAAAAGCCAAATAAGTATTCAGCAAAACTCCTAGTAAATTTCAGTTTGCCTTTTATTTTTAAGCAACCAAACTGGCAATTTCAAATGGAATGTTCTCTTTTTCCTGCAGCATTTTATTTGCAATCTGTTCAGTCAGAATTAAACACTTATTTAATACATTACTTAACTGGAGAAATAACTGAGAACTGTGCAGTAATTCATAATGATTTCTGATCAAAATAAACATGTCTAAATAAAATAATAGTTAATTTTATTATTGTCTGCACAGGCTCATAAAAGGAAACAAGATATAAATAGGTTGATCTCTGCCTCCTATACTATTGGATTGCACTGTGGATTATATAACACATCAATGAACTGGAATATAATGAAAGTAATAAATAACCAATGTAAGTACACACATACACACACAGACACTCACACACACACACACACACACACACACACACACACACACACACACACACACACACACACACACACACACACACACACAAACACACACCTTGTCCAAAAAAAATAAATAAATAACTGGTGCCAAAAATCATGGACTGAAACTAAATGCCAAAAAATTTAGTATCATATCCTTTGGGAAGTCCCCATGGAACTGCCAATATGCCCCAACCATTGATTTATCTGTTCAGGATGTGGAAGCTTATTTGGACAGTGACCTAATTTTCAACCAACATGTCCATTGAATGAAGTCCTTCTATATTGTGTGGATTATAAACAAAAGGATTATGTCTAGATCTAGGGATGACATTGTCACCCTTTACTCAGCCCTCATTAGCCCAATCATTGAGTGTAACGCCCCCTTTAGCATGTATTTGTAGACACATACAACAATTGGAGCACCCACAGAGATATCCTATGAAAAGGATACAAGGCCTAAAGAATATGTTGTATATGGACTGATTCAAAGCTCTGTCACTATACTCAGTGTCCTACAGACTGCTAAGATGTGGCCTGGGTCTGGCAATCAAGGCATCCTCTGATCCAATACTGATGGATTTACTGCACATCAGTAAGTTGAATGACATCAAAAATAGTTGTTTTAGCAAACTAAATATATTTTGCAACATCAACAAAATGGTTTGGAGGGACAAAAATATCATGCGGAAGACACCAGTTTTCAGTCATGTAAAGCAAAATGTATCCCTGTCCATATTCAAGTACAACTGGAATCTATGGATGGGAAATAGAAAATTTACCACCAGACTTTGACTGTACTATTAATGGACAGAGCCAGCTCCTAAATGCTTTATCCCATGCATAGGTCCCCTCACATTATCTATGGTGCAATCCCAGTTATAGACAAGGGGATGGGTAAGGCTAGCCTAGCACCAGACAGGATTGGTGAATTCAAGCATCAAAAGGGAAATTGTATAGGCTTAAAATGGCCTCCAGTACTTATCTATGAACATATGACTTATGAACATAATTCCAGTTATTTAAAGTAATATTTTTTCTGCAGAGTTATTTGTGGTTTAAAGTCTTTGAATCTGCTTCTAAGGTCTGTGCTGATATGGAGGATCCCTGGTTGTCTTCCACTACTCAAGATATGGGAATGCAGCATACCTCTCAAATATACAGATTTTCGCAGAATGTCCAGATTCCTTCCTCATAATTTTGGCCCGTTTTTCATAAATCTGTGGTTTTCTGGCAAATTAGTTGCAAATTATTAAAGATTGACATTAGAAAATAATGGCAAACATTTCAGATTCAGACTTTATACTCTTCAGAAAATACATGCTAATGCGAAATCTGTTATTTTATCAACTTTATAAGTTTGTAAGAGCAATATTTAAAACTTGCCCCTATTTTGGACCTTTGTCCTACTCTTATTTATGGCTTTGTCCAGATTTCTTGCTGTAACAGCTTGAGAGGTATGGAATCCAGTAATAGAATGAGATCTACTTTGGATCCAGAATAAGGAATTTCCAGTTTATACTGTAACATCTGCTCAGCTACTAGTCTATCTCAGCTTTCAATAGACTTTTGTAAATATAAGTATCCATTATGTTTACTCCTTTTTATGTCACTGCATTTTAAGCATCCTATCAATTAAGGACAGAAGATCTCCATCCCAGTGCTAACAGTCAAATGTACACTGCCTCTAAAGTGTCTTTGGCAAGCACTATAAACCTGAGCGTGTTACCTGGCTATACAAAATAAACTAAATGTCATTTATTTTCTCAAACTACTTGAAGTGGAAATGTACTGATTAAACAAAAACAATGACTAGCTGTTTAGATGAGATCATCTTAGCCTCATCTTGTAGTTTCTAGATGCACACACAGTCAACTACTCCATCTAATATTAACATTTCCTGGTCATAACTGAATGAGCTGCCTTTTCTGTCATGGAGTAGTGCTGTATAAAGACAGGAAATGATTCTAGACTCTTTCTTCCCCACTGCTCAGTAGCCACAGAACTTGTATGCTCATGTACTTCATTGTGCCCAAAAGAGCATATGCATGTTCTGCAAGATCACTTTTTGCTCAGTTTTGTATTTCCTCCAAAGCCACAGTAGAATAATGGAAAATATTAGTTCCTGGGGAAACAATACTTTAAAGCAAGCAAGAAAAAAAATACAACTTCAGACATCTTAAACTGTATTGTTGCACAACTGTGATAAATCTACCCTAATTTCTAGGGCTGTCAATACAAACGTTATGCTCTGTTCTATTAGCACCTTGCCAGTTTTCCAAAACTGATTCAGCACCCACTGTTTATAACCATGCATTTCAAGATGGACAGTCAGCTGCTTAGATTTCTTTAAAGCTGACAAGAGTTTTGGCACAAATTTTCTGTGAGACTTTGCCATATACAGCTTTATTGTAAACAGCTTTTTAACAAATGTCACAAGATCTTCTTACTCTTGTCTCTCAGGCACTCCGATCACAGGTATATTTTTGTGGAGAACTGAGTCTTCATAAATAACCATCCTTGCTTTTAACTCTTCCAAATACATTTGGTCATCTACTACATTTGTGTGTTTCTCTTTTTTTCTTGTTTGTAAAGCCTCTATTTCATCTAAATGGTTATTTAATCTGTTCTTAAACTGTTCTGTTCTCTGCTTGGATTGTGTCATTTAGTTTTTTGATTTATCATTAGTTTGTGAGAACTAGTCTTATGTCTGGTGGCTTACAATTCTCTGTATTGCAGGATGGCAACACCATAGCCTTATTTGAATCATTTTGCTGTTGTTCTTCCATAGTCTGAAAGAACTCAACAGCTACTTACATGCATTTCTCAAAGCTATTGACCTTTTTCTTACAACGTGTCCTAGAGGAAGATGCCATTAAATCTAACACCCATTATCTTTTTAAAGTGCAAATGTATCAACTCAGGTGCTGTACCCCTGTTTTCATCAGATGCATCAGGGAAATTATTATCCAACCCTATTACTGATGGCCTGCTTTAATGACATAGTTTATAAGATATGCCTGTAAGGTGAATATGTTTAAACTCTCAGACAGTAATATTTAAATACTTATCATAAGTGTGGAGTCTCCAACAATACATGGCCTCCCCTACACAGGCTTGAGGTGAATTTGCTTGCGCATCAGTAGCCCACAGAAAAAAAAGATGAGCAGCATAACACTGAACAATTTTCCAACTGGAAATCATTGCTGGTGTGAGTTTAAATTGTGCAGCAGCAATGATTCACTTCTTTATAGATTTCTCCCTTCTTTAAGCTTTGAGCTTGTGTGGGGAAGCCCATGTGTTTTGTTAGAGAATCCACACTTATGATAATTATTTCAATATTATCTTCTGAGAGTTTAAACATGTTCACCTTACAGGCATATCTTATGCCTTTAACATGTAAAACCACAAATGTGGAGGTACTCACTAGAAATATACCAAAAGAGCAAAGACCTCCCAAGCGCAAATCTTCTACACACAATACAGTCCCAACAGTGCCCACTACACATAATAACACATGCATCGGTGTCTCACCCAATAAGCCCCTAAGGCAAAACATATCTAAAGCAAACATCATATATTGGTCATAGGCGATTTCATAGTGAGACTGTGAGGTCCCCCCACTGGGCCAGTAATCAAGGAGCCTGAATCCTGACCACTGACACTGGAGAGGGACATTCACTTGAAATACAAATGGATACACTCAATATTTCCAGATGCAGACCTCTCTGCATCAAGCACAATTTTCCTTAAGGGCACACAGGGCACACACTCCAGCCCAGGGTCTGGGTATTTCTATCAGTCTCCCTCCAGGTACCATTAAGACTCCCCACTGTACAGATGTAGGGTTAGGTCCTCAGCCGAGTGCCCAAGCCAAGGCCTTTAGAACCCTCTCTATGAAACCAGTGTTTCATGTCCCTGCTTAAGTAGCTGACAGCCACACACTCTTTGATATTTAATTTTCACACACACACACACACACACACACACACACACACACACACACACACACACACACACACACACACTCCTGGGAAAGGCTGGCATAGATTACCCATTCTACCATCTTTGCCCAGACTATAAGGTAGATTGACTGCCACCAGTCAGTTACTATAAGGCTCTTAAAAGGGTATCTGATTATGCTGAGTGAAATTAATATTAATACAAATGGTAATGTTGAACAAACAGCCAGGCTTTCAGGAGTGGCCATTTCTGATTGACTAAAATAATTACTGTTTCTACTTACTGAATAGAGTAAAGCAAGATGGGTTAGTGGGCCTTGTTGTCAGATCTAAGACAGAATACAGAATGCTACTGAGACTTCAGTATCCTCTAATATTAAAACATTATTTCTGCACATAATGATATCCTATACATCTGGTCATCTGATTCTGTTTCCCGCACTGTCCCTGTCACCAGAAGCTACCAGGGTTTAGCACCTATGTGCTACAATGTGCACAGTTAGAACTTTGCTCAGATGTGGTGCAGTTACTGGAAGTCATAAAACCATAAAACCATTCCACTCTTCCTACAGGAGCTACTGCCTATCCTCTAGCACAGACATAGTGTCTCTGGCCCCATTCAAAACTTTGGGATGACATCTTTATGGCTTAACCCATAAAGTAATTTAATTTCAGACATATTGTTTCCAAAGTTAGGTGGATTAACCTCTTCCATTCCAGTATATTCTGTTACAATGTATACATTTAATTTAGTTACAATAATACATGTACATTTCTTTTCCTTCCAGCAGGGCACACTGTTGATACATTTTAACACAAGCAAACCCCACTAATACATTTTCAGCACAAGCATTTGTACAAATCAGTTTGATATACAAATGACATATAATGATTGACAAAATTCCAGCTAACTGTGCTTGCATAAGTTACATATCCACTACCCTTCTTCTGGCATGGCTGACAGTACCTCTTATCATCACAATGACAGACAGATGTCCCCTTCACTAGGCTGGACAAGGAGAAGGTCACAGTCAGCTGCCTGCCTGGTTCCAGGATCCACAAAATCATGCATGCATGCACTCAAGTCTCTCAACAAGTACTGTTATGACTCTGTCATAGTCGATGTTGGAGTGAATGACTTGAGACGTACCTCACTGGACTATATGAAGAGAGATATGTTAGAGCTTTTAGATTATGTGTCCCAGGCAGGTATGTCCCTAGCCCTAAGCAGCATTCTTCCCTCACCCAGGATATCACACAATACAAACAAAAAATGATTGACTTCAACAATTAGCTTAGCTTCTGATGTCAGTCTAGGGGGATCCAGTATCTGACAGCCTGGGATGATATGGTCGACAGACCACACTGCTTTGCCAGAGATGGTCTTCACTTGTCTCCTCTAGGCTTTAGATTGCTGGCAAAGGTACTTGCCTCCCCCATAGTGCCTTTTTAGGAAATGTTATAAGAACAACATTTCCAACATAAAAATATCTTCCAGAAACAAACTCAGAGTTATGATGCTTAAAGCTAGGAGTCTAAGTCAGAAACTGCATTCACCTAAAGCACTTCTCACCCTGGAAGATCCTAATGTCTGTGCAGCCACAGAGACATGGTTCAAGGCCTCAGATAGTACCTTGGCCATGCAGAGGTACAATGCCTTCCACATGTCCAGACCATACAGTAAATGTGAAAAAAAAAAAACAAGGGAGGAGGAGTATCCATCTTCATTAAAGACATATACACCTCTAGACTGGTGAAACAGTACGACTCCCTAGAGTTAGTTCAAGTCCAACTAACAATAGGAAAGATTCCCCTCCATGTCATTGTTAGCTATAGGTCCCTCACCATGAACCACAAAAACATAGACTACCTGGACCTACTTGAGTCACTCTCAGTACAGCCAAATACCCTGGTCATGTGTGACTTTAACTATCCTTCCATGGACTGGGCAACATATTCGAGCATAAACGTGTTTGCCCAAAAGTTCCTGAACTTTGTTAACATAAATGCTCTGGAGCAGATAGTCAGCACCCCCACAAGGGGCTCTAATGCCCTTGACATAGTGTTCATCAACATGGGGGATCACTGCACCGCCCCATGGATGGAGCCTTCCCTGCTAAAGTTCAATAATAAATCAGTCTCATTCAAAGTAGCAATCATACCTGACCCACCCTCAAGAGCAAAAAGGTTAAAGAATTTCTCCAATGCAAATTATGGTCTACTGAGTGATGGCATCAATAGTTTCAGACTCCCTGCCAACACGGACAGCAATGACCCCTATACTGAGGTGCACACAAATGTCCTGTAAAAACACCTATATAAATGTATTGACTCAGCCGTACCAGAATGGATGGAATCAAGATCCTCATGAAAAAATAAGCCACCCTGGTGGACATGTAGCATATACAATAAGAAACTGCTGTCAAAAAACAAGATGGAATGGTCCCAGCAAAGGAAGAACTCCCTACAACTCATAAGCAAGCAGATCAGACATCTTAAAAGTTCTATAAAGCTAATTAGAAAACTAAATTAGCATCTCTAGCTAAGGTAAATCACAAAGCATTCTTTAGCTAAATTCAGAATCTAAAAAGGAAGGCTCAGTTTTGTGCTGAATTAGTTGTAGATAGTACCACTTATACTGAACCTGAGTACATCGTCAACCTGCTAGTGGACAGGTTTGGCAAAAACTTCACCCGCTGTTCCCACCAGTCATACTGCATAATATACCTGTTACAAGTCCTCTGTCTAGTATCTCCAAGAGAGCACATCATAGCCGCACTTTCCAAGGCCAAAAACACAGCCTCTATGGGACTGGACAACATCCCAGGCTGCCTATTTAATGGTCTAAAACAGGAGTTAGCTGAACCACTGAGCACATTCTTCAATCTCAGTCTAAGCACTGGTTTTGTCCCAGCTGAGTGGAAAACAGCAACTATAATTTCCTTACACAAAGGCGGCCCTCAACTGATGCCAGGATCTATAGACCAATAAGCCTAATCAGTCTTATCTGCAAGGTCATGGAGATAATCATTATAGATCTTATCAACAAGGATATAGGTGACCTTCAAACTCTTGACCCAACCCAGTTTGACTTTGTTAAGGGCATATCTTGCCTGATAAACCTGGTGGACTTCTTGTACAATGTCACCAAGGCCATGGATGAAGGCAAAACAGTTCACACTGCATATCTCAACCTAGTCAAGGCCTTTGGCACAATCCCTCATCCAGCATAATTGAGAAACTCAGTCAGTTGGAGATTAACCCTTACTTCACTAGATGGGTTGCCAAATGGCTCTCAAACAAAACACATACAATCAAAGTTGGGGATGCCAACTCTACTAGTAGACATGTTAGCAGTGGTGGTGTTCCCCAGGGATCTGTGCTTGGCCCCTTATTGTCTGATATCTATTTTTCAGAAGTCTGCACAAAAATAGAAGGCCTATGGCTTACCAAGTTTCTGATGACTGCAAATTGGGTGCAATCATTGAATCCCCCAAAGATGTCAACATACTGCAAAATGGGCTTACACAGACAAATGATTGGTGTCAAAGCCATGGAATTAATCTAAACACAAAAAGATGAATTATCATCCGTTTTGGTAAAGGAGACCCACTGCTTATTACAACATTAACACTGCCCCTGAGTTCAAATCCAGTGATGAGAGATTTAGGAATGCAAGTTGATAGCAGCCTTAATTTTGATAATCTGGTGTCCACAGTATTAAGGAATGTCTTCTACATTGCACACCTCATAAGCAAGGGTGTAGCATCTAATGCTAAGGAGATTATAACTCCCCTGTACTCGGGTCTCATCAGACCAGTAATAGAGTGCAATGCTCCCTTCTGTATGTACCTCACCAGACATCTGCAGCAACTGGAGACACCTCAGATGTTTCTCACCAAGAAAAGTCAGGGCCTACAACACATGACCTACATGGACAGACTAAAGGCTCTATCACTGTACTCAGTATTGTATAGACTACTTAGAGGTGACTTGTTCCTGGCCTATACATCAGTCTCAGAGCCTGTTTTGATGAAGCTGCTCTACATCCACAAATTCAATGGGACAATATTCACTCACTCTAGGGATCTTACCCTAGCCTGCAATATTAACAGGACATCCTGGAGAGACAGATATGTCTCCCAGAGGTTGCCACTCCTTTGGAACAAACTCCCAATTCATGTAAAGCAGAGTGTAACCTGGCCATTGTGATGGGAAACTGTATATTTACACTGGGGGTTTCACCTATGTCCCTCTTAGACAGGGGTAGCCAGTGCTGATCTTACATTCACAAGCAAACATAGACTATGTATCTTGGACCAAAAGGAAACAAGGGTATAACATGTCAAGGCTTGTAGAGGCCTTAGGGCCAATAACCTGGTAACCTCCTATAATCCTATGATCCTATGATAATGTGCTACTGTGGAGTTGCTATATATAAGTTCAGAGGTATAGGTGGTTTGCCTCCCACACTGGGAAGTTCATGGGGGCTTCCACCTGCAAAAAAATAATTTTTCACCCTGTTGTTTTTTGGCCATTTTTTTTTTCTTTTGGAATGTCAACTTTCAGGAAGTTGGCATTTCATAGTAGAACCCAATGCATGAGCAATTGTTATGAATCAGTGTATATTCGGTATAAAAAAACACTTTCCACTTTCACAGTTTTCTGGTACCTCAAAATAGGTAGCATATTGAATGTTATTTAAGTCATGACAATAGAAATTGAAACATCAACATGATTTTCATCCACTTAAAAACATATTTTTCATAACAGCCCACAATCATGTTTTGTGTATAATTTGAAAAACTCTGTAGCATAGTTCACAAAAGGGTCACACAAATTAAGTACATTAAAATCTGAGATAAAAGTATAAAATGCTGCCAGATTTTTGGAGTTTGTTTAATTTAGTGACCACAGACACATAGTATCCACAGTTAAAAGCATTCTGAAGTAAAAATTAAAACAAGGCATTCTTTTGGAAAGTTCAATAATCCAGTAGCAGTCTTGATTAAATCATAGAGAAATGTTTCTGTGTGTTTATCAACGTGTTAACATTAAGCACAGAAACTGTTTACATTAAAGTGCTGTGCAATAGCGCTATTAGTGGTGGTAATGTCACCAACACATTGTACTTATGATCAAATCCAAGCAGATTTTTATGCCCTGGGTGTTAAGGAACACTTATTTTTATGGTCCATGTTTGCTACCAAAGCACATTAAACTGAACTGTAAAATAATAAAGCAAGTATCTAATTTATAGGTGAAATAAGACACTCCAATTTGCACATTGTGCAAATTTTATCTATGCACACAGAAAGCTGTCAACCTCTGAGGGAAACCAAAATGACTGCAGGTAAATTCACCAAGTATAAAACAACGAGAATGAGCAGTGAAAATTAAATGCTTTATTCAGGATTATAAACTACTCAGAGACATTTTAAATGTTTTAAAGAATGTAATGGTTTGATTTTGCATTTCCTCCCACATCCCAAAGGTATGCTGTAGGTGGATTAGACACTCTAAATTAACCCTAGGTGTGAGTGCGTGTGTGTGCCTTGTTTGGAAGGTTGGGTGCCGGGCTGGCAACTCGACACCGTAAAACTCCACTGCCAATCATGAGTGGACGTGTGATCCACTGTGGCGACTCCTAAATGGGAAAAGCTGAAAGAAGAAGAAGAATGGTTTGATTTTGCATTATTACTTATTCATTTTTTTTATGGTGCACACGTTGTTTACATTATTTTAGGGACATGGCACAGTATGCTTTTCTAACACTATTGAAAGAGACATGTTTTAAAGAAAATTTTCTTTATTTACATTAACTCCTACACAAGGCAGCAACAGTGGACCATCACTTGATGTTAAGACATGCTTATGAACAGACTTTCCCTGGGATTCAGCAAACTTCTGTACAGGAAGGGACCATTCCCATATAGCATGCTGCAATATGTACACGGAAGTGTGTAAGAGCACAAGGAGTGTGTTTGAGACCAGTGCTCTCACAAGATACATGCCCCTACACACTAGAATTGCCGTACGGCAATGTAAAATGAACAAGAATGCTCGTAAAACACCCAACCCATCAGGGTAAGAAATCTGGACAAAGCCATAAGGGACAATCATCTCACAAAGCCATAAACTTGATAAAATAACAGGTTTAGCATAAGCACATAGCACACAACTCTCAACCTGTCAAAGTAAGGAATCTGTATAAAGTCATAAGGGACAATAACAGTTTCAGCATTAGCATGGATATACTGAAGTGTACAAATTAAAAAACACAACAAATAATTTCTTTTTTTTAAATATGCAATAAAGTTTAAGTGTAGCTGCGCCGGTATGCCCGTTGCTTAGCTATGCTTAGGCCAGCTGAAACAGCAGGATAAGTTAAAAAGCAACAGACATACAGAATAAGCACAAGTGCAATAGTGTAGCAGTTAGAGCGTACACCTCGCATGTAGTCATTCACAATTTGAGTCTCATCAAAGCCATTTCCATTTTGTGTGTGTAAACATTACAATTTTAATTTATTTGTATATTTATGTAGGAAGTTACTTATTTTTCTCAACCAGAGTAGTGTATTAGGCCCAGATGTGAGGTTTCAGTGTAATAAAGTAGTGAAACCAATTTCAAAAACAAAGTAGTGAAACCCCCATATAAACACAAGTGCCCCATACAGTATAGTCACACAAGACTAAATTAATTACAGCACATTGGGGGATGTCATGGGAGGTAAATAATTCTATATTATGCAATGAATGATGAATCAATCCCATACAGGTGTTAGATCAATACAGAGACGTCAGGAGGCATACTGATTGTACATATTTCAGTACAGTTTATCTCTTGTGGGGGGTAGAATTTGGCTGGCTGTAGGACCCATGGATGTGAAGTCAGCAGCATGTTAGCTACAAACCAATGGCTGCTGATTGGTCAAGCTTTAGTTGTGAGAGAGAGCGTGAGAACGAAAGAGTAGACAGCCAACATTAATAGAGAGCATATGGTTATGGTCAGTCTAATCTTCCAACTTCAATAAACACACAGAGAGAATGGAAAATGGAAAAAAAATGAAAAAACTTCCACTGACTGACCTGGTTCATCTTTATAAGTGTGTTGCTGCAGAGACTTGTACCTGAATGTATGTAAGTAAGTTTTCAAAAAAAAAAAAATGCTACCGGTTGGTTATTTATGTAATAATATCACAGTATACAATGAAGTGAACTAGTAGCAAGCAGTTGATTGTCAATTTCACTGATTTTCGCAACTTCACAAGAGCATTGTTTTTTTTTTTTTTTGAGGGTGGATTTTCAAGTGCTTGTGTACCACTCGTGAGCCACATGCTAGTATTAGGCTTTTATTCGTCTTTTCCTTGGCAAACAGCTTTCTTATTTTAAAATCACATTTAAGAGCACCTAGCATGGACGTAATCTTTGAGTGTGACTGGTGGTTGCAGACGAGCAAGACACACACACCTCTTAACTGCCCGGTATTCGGTAATAATTAAGTACTGTTTTCCAACCTAGTCTAGAAATTAATTTAAGTAGCAGTGGTGTGTGGCGCGTTTAAAATCTGACTACTGTAGTAGTAAAACCCACCAACAAATGAAACACAATTACGCAATGGTAGTTGTATGCTTGAAACAAAACCAGCCACCATTGAGAAGAACACTAAAAATATGGTAACACCTTTTAAATAGGTGGCAACTGTCTGCATCAGTTCTTTATTAAAGAATAATGAAGCACTTACCATATTTTTGGTGGTCTTTTCACAGTGGCTGGTTTTGCAGTTACTGTTGCCATAGTGAGTTCTTTCTTTCTTGTTGTTTTTTTTTTTTTTTTACTACTTAAAATACTACTGCCTAGAAAATCCAACATGGCTGAGATATCTTTTAAGAATGCCAATGTGCTCTCTTGTAATAGGCAACAACACTGGATGCACTGAGACAGTCATGTTTCCTTGAACACTTTTCCTTCTTTCCCATTTCAGCAAACTAAATAAAAAGTACGATTTTCCGACCTCCGTGGTTTTTATGGAGGTAATATCCAAGCTGTCTAGGAGTATCCAACTAATGAAGGATTCTTTCACCCTTGGACAGTAGATTAAAAAAGAAGGTTGGCAGCTGAATACTCTGACTGAAGATGCACATTGTGATTATTTTAGACATGAAGGAAGGTTTAGTTCTGAGGTTTGCCCTAACTTTGGGGAAGACTAGAAAAGGCTTATTACACAATGTGTGGGGTTCAGATCAGATTAGATTTCCATATTCACCCATCACCAAAGGCAGTAAAACACTTTAGCCCACACAGTACTCCATATATTCCAATGAAATGCTTATGCATTTCCACATCAGTTGAGGCTTGAGGAATATGCCTTTTTTAAGATATCTCTTTGGGTTTAAAAATGCATCAGAGATGAAGTGCCAAAGGGCATTCCCATACAAAGCATAAAAGAGCAAAAGGTTTTTACATGAATATGTAAATACTGCTAGCTGTTATCAAGTTTCTACATTCTTCATCTTCTTCTGCTTGTTGGAATGTAACCCTTTGGTTACATTTAACCGTGTACTGTATTAATATCTTGTTTTTAAATCATTCCTTCCCTGTTATTACTGCCACAGGGCAAGTGAACTAAAAATGTAAGACTATCTTATCACAATGTGTTTTGGGCATTTCAGTCTTCCCGAGACTGAATAAAATATATTCTATCTTTTACATCCTTAGGTGTTTAAAATTTTCGCCTAGTTAATCTACAGAAGTGCTGAATTTAGTGAACATTAATATGAAGCAGTAAAAGGGAATCTTGGAGAAAATGATTCATTTTTATGTAGTTTTGTGGTTACTGTGCATACAAACAGATTGCTGAAGAAGTCGTTGGGGAAAATGTTTCATTTTTATGCTTGTGCATTCATAGACAAAGTAATTAAGGGAACCTTGGGAAAAATGATTCCTTTTGATGTCATTTGGTGCTTGTGCATACATGGACAAACCTGACTGAAGGGGGCATTGGAGCAAATGTTTCATTTTAATGCTTGTGCATACTCAGACAAAGTATTGAAGGGGTCGTTGGGGGAAAATGTTTAATTCTTGTGCTTGTGCATACATGGACAAAGTACGCAAGGAATCCTTGTGGGGAATGATTAATTTTGATGTAATTATGTGGTTACTATGCATACAAACAGACAGCTGAAGTCACTGGGGAAATTTGTTTTATTTTTGTGCTTGTGCATACATGGAAAAGTAAATAAGGGGAACCTTGGGGGGATGATTCATTTTGATGTCATTTGGTGGTGCTTGTCATACAAGAACAAACTTGACTGAAGGGGTCATTGGAGAAAATGTTTCATTTTAGTGCTTGTTGTTGTGTCTTTCAGCTTTTCCCGGTTAGGGGTCGCCACAGCAGAACTCCGGTCCGCTAATGATTGGCAGTAGATTTTTGCGTGCCGAGTTGCCAGCCCTGACACACAACCTTCAATGAAGGTACGCTCATTCACGCATGTCTCCACCCAGAAGATGCTCTAGCTGAGAATCGAACAGGACAACGTCTTACTGTGAGGCAACAACACTACCGCAGCACTACCACTGCATACATGAAAAAGTAATTAAGGGAACCTTGGGGGAAATTATTCATTTTGATGACATTTGGTGGTGCTTTTGCATACATGGACAAACCTGACTGAAGGTGACATTGGAGAAAATGCTTCATTTAGTGCTTGTGCACACATAGACAAAGTACTGAATAAGTCATTGGGGAAATGGTTTTATTTTTGTGCTTGCACATACATGGACAAAGTACACAAGGAATCCTTGGGGGGAATGTTTAATTTAGATGTAATTTTGTGATTACTATACATACAGACTGCTGAAGAAGTTGTTGGGGAAAATATTTTATTTTGGTGCTTGTGCATACATGGAAAAGTAATTAACCTTGGGGAAAATTATTAATTTTGATGTCATTTGCTTTTGGTCATTAGGGGAACTGTTTCATTTTGGTGGTTGTGCATACATGGGGAAACTACTGAAGCAGTCTTTGGGGGGGGGGGGTTATCCCCACAGCATATTATAGTTTTCATGTATTAGTTATTTCTTGAGTGTTTATGGTACTACTACATGGGTTTATAGATTTATGCTGAACCCTTTACTATTTGGAACCTGCTTACTGGCACTTGGAACTATTCGACAATGCCTTGGTATTTCTATTTAACTGGTATACGTGCATGTGCCTTGGTATTTCTATTTAACTGATATACATGTGTGTGTGTGTGTGTATGTGTGTGTGTTTGGGTGTGTGTGGGGTACAACTTCTCTGGAATGAAGTCTGCAAAATTTTATATAAGAAGGTATTTTGTTTTTTGACCCATAAAGATATGAAAGCTGCTTCATCATGCAAGTAATTACCATCCTGGCATACAGCTGACTATGACCATTCAGAGAGCAGCATTGTGAAAGGGGCATGGCCTGGTCAGCAGTTTAAGGAAGTGCATGGACAGCACTGTGTAGAAGTGGGTGTGGCTTGTTGGGGGCAGCAGTCCAGGAGCTGTGAGTACAAATCTGAAAATCCTGTCTACACTCCTGGATCAATATAATAAAACATAAGCAATGCTAAGTATTGCACAGCTTTGCTGACCAGGTGTATGCATTGTTTACATATGAATACTAAGCAATGAATAGCCGAGCTAAGTGGATTTGCCCATTGGGAAGCAATGCTGAACCTGCCCCTTTAAGCACTGCCAACCTTAGCTAAGCAGGTTTGCCCATAGCTTAGCTTAGCTCAGCATTTTCAAAACCATCCAATCATGGAACAGGGTGGGAAATCACCCGTATTTAAACCTTGCAGGCGGGAATACAGCTCATAACTGGTTGTAACTCCTCACTGTAGGCAGTATGGCAGATGCTGGAGAGGGCATGCACTTTCAGGCACAGTGCTGGGGTATACAGGAGTCTAAGGTCATGGTAGGACTCCTGGTAAAAAAAAAACATGGAGTGAGACTGCTGCAGGACCAGAACCAGGGCTCCCAATATAAAGAGGAAGTCCGTGATCTCATCAGTGCCACTGGTATCCCTCAGACTGGTGAGCAGGTCCAGCACCACTCTGTCAACTTGAAACGGAGAAAGATGGAGCTCTTGGAACAGTGGGTCCAAGAAGCAAGAGAGAGGGGAGGCGTCCCAGCAGTGTGTAAATATTCATAGCAATAACTGTTTACCAAAGTCCAGCCTGTGTATGTGATGGATAGGTATGCATAAATGTTTCTCTTTTCATTACAGCTCCAGCTGAAAGGGGCTGTAAACCAGGAAGCCCATGCCAGCAGGTTGCAAAGGCTATGTTGTGAGGCTGGTGAGTAACAATCCTGCTTGTAGTAGTCATACCAAATAAATATAAAAGGAATATAATGTCAACTGGCAGCATAAAAAATGTGTATGTCTTCTACTGAATAGACCAGACAATATGACAGTAATAGTCCCATACAGGTCATATTTAAATAAAAGTGTAACTGCCTGGCAATAAAGTTCTAAATCCTGGACTGGTTGTGTTTACTCTGGTATTGTATGGCCTCACATGTTCCATTCACCAAGATCTGATATCCCAATAGTACTGTTGTGTTAACCACTGTTTCTCACACTGTGCTACATAAAAAAATATGTCTAGTAATGCAGTATAAGAATGTTGTAATTACAAGGTCAGATTGTACAACCAAGAGAGACTTTGACAGAAAACAGTGAAAAAAAAGACAACAGTGTCTAAATAGCTCACTCTGATCAATCACAAATTGTTATATTTTTAGCAGCTACAACCACGGTTCGAATCCCGGGAGTGGTAGTAATCTGTATGCATAATCATGCCGCTCAACTGTACAGATTTTTGCAGAATGTCCAGCTATTTGGCTCATATTTTGGCCTGTTCCTCTTTTTCCTGGCAAATCACTGGGATGATCTCATGATTGTAGTCACTACATAATGACATACATTTGAGTTTCAGACTTCAAATCCATCAGAAAATGTATTTTAAAACAAACCCTGTTACTCTAGCAACTTTCTAATTTTATAAGAGCAATATTTATAATACATCCCTATTTGTACCCCCATTTTGCCAACTTTGTCCTGATTTTTTGCATGAAGAGGTTGAGAAGTATGTGCATAATTTTAACTAGGAATCTGGGAATATGTGTAGAAACAGTCAGATAGTGTTAACAAACATCCCCCCTACAGGTCTACCAGGTAAGAGAAGTAGAATGTTGCTATAAGATGGTTGAAGTATACACTGTGTACAAACATACCAGTGCCGAAACCAAGGCCATAGGGTATTGTAACAATACCTGTAGAGTAAAGATTAGAGCAATGATCATTAAAGTTGTGAGTACTGCAAGGATATACAAGTTGTTAATTGACACCCCCCCCACCATATCTGCAACAATAATCTAAACACACAAATCAATGGGTATGTTTTACACCAAACCTACTGTTGGGACATATGTCCTATTGATCAACAAATATTGAAATGTGTTTCTATTCATGTTCCATGTTGAAATACTATCACTGGTGGCCTGCTGCCATCAATGTAACCTGCATGCTGTTGTAATGGCCACTGTGGTTCCATATATGCATGTGTTCTGTTTGCTATGAAACTGCTCCAAATCTGTTGTTTTGGGTTAATGGGAATATCTATGCATGCTGTTATAACTAATCCTGGATTGTGATGACTATTACTAACCAACACATGATCTAAAACTGCAACACTATAGCACGTTTTGGAAGGCCAGTCCCAGCAGACCCACCTCTCCCACCTCATCTGGCCATGGCACCAGGCCCCAGCACATCTGGGACCCACCTTGGGACCTCCTCATCTGTTGGACCTGCACCATCTTTAGCTAGAACTGCCACAGGGGATGGTGCTCATTCCCACCTGGGAGTGGACGCCAACAGGATACTGTCACACAAAACCAGGTCCGGGGATTGGTGCATAGCGAGCTCTGAAAGGAATTTGGAGAGCTGCTACTCCAGCTTGAAGTATGCATGGCACAATTAAGGGGTCATCCTTCCCCTCCTGCTCAGCCCCCAGCACAGCCACCTTTGGGGCAGTGAAGGTGCAGTAGTGACTGCCCATGGCTGGGGACCTCAGTCCCACTGTTTCCCTTTGGGGGCTCATGGGCTTCCGATTTCCAAACACCCCTCCCCATCCAGGGTGTTTACCCCCCACATGTGTCATATACCACCCCTATATGCTATCTTTTATGTCTTCTCTGACTTCCTACCCAACTTACCTCCCCAAATATACCTACTATCCTTCCTCAACATCCCACTCTCACCTTAGGAAAAGGGCAATCTGTTCCTAAAAAAATTTTACCCCATACACAGCTGTCCATTTTGCATACGTATCCACTAGACACATCTAAACTGGTCTAATTGACTTCATAACACATTATTGTCATCCTTTTTCTCTCAGGGGGTTGAGTGTCCAAATATACCTCTAAATTCAGTAAAAATTCACAGCTGTTGCTGTAGAAGAACAGCTATGGACCTTCCCTACACCCATCCTGCACATCCCTAGCTACTTTCCCTATTGTCTTTCCCTCTGCATGCCCCCTTTTTCACCACTTTCCTATCGCACCTTTTTTCTTTTCTTTTAAAGAATCAGTGTGGGTTAACCAGGAGTAAGCTCTTCTAAGCAATAGTAAGTAGGACTAAGCCTGTTTGCACAGCGCTAAGCAATGCCTAAACAGATTAAGCACTTTTAATACTGTCTGTAAGCATATTTAACCAGACATTAGCATTGCTTACCGCCATGCAAACCATCTTAAAAGTGCCTTAATCACTCTGTATCCAACAGCCGTTGTTCTGCCCAGCAACAAAATGATCAGTCCTTGCAAGTCTCGAGCCCAGGACCCTGCATACCACAGCCACAGCAATTTACTACTAAGCCACCTTAGCTGTAGACATGTTTGATGTCTTCTCAAACATATCATGCAGCACAGTCATTCAGCTGTAGGGAAAATGTATATATATATATATATATATATATATATATATATATATCTATATCTATATATATATATATATATATATATATACATACATATATATATATATATATATATATATATATATATATATATATATATATATATATATATATATATATATATATATATATATATATATATATATATATATATGTGTGTGTGTGTGTATATATATATATATATATATATATATATATATATATATATATACACACACACACACACACACACACATATGTATATATATATATATATATATATATATATATATATATATATATATATAGATATATATATATATATGTATATATATGTAGACATAGTAACACAAGTCAACCTGTACTGGGGGTAAAATACACCTCATACACACATGCCATGGATACAGGCAACCTGCATCAGACAGGATAGGTAGGAACAGTGGTACCCTGTCCACAACAATTGTTCACAGGGATATGCACATCAGCCACACTCCTTTCCACATCAATGCTGAGCATGTACATAATACCAACTGATGGCAATAACAGAAAGTCTCTATGGTGCATGAAAATATCACAGTCTGTCTCCTACATGAACTCAGGCATGTGCTCACAGCTTCATCACACACTACAGTCAAACACAGACTTGCCATCATCCACACACCATCGACATCGAAGATGGCCGCTGTCATCCCTCTACACAGAAATGAATGGAGAATAGTGGATTATGCCATTAAGTGTCCAACATTGGGGGAATTGGACAGGTCAGGGCCAGGAGTGTAATGCAAGATGTCAACGCCATGATAGATTACAGTTATGGTATAGTCTGTATTATTTGCAAGTAATACCCACTGTTGATGTGCACATGGACAACTGTATGAGGTCCTGTGACCTTCTTTCCTGTTTATGTTTTCCAGGTACAATGCCCCAGGAACATTTGCCAGTATTCACGAACCTGACACAATTATCCAATTCATCATCCAACATCATGGCATACTATTCGTCCGCAAGGCCCAGGATCTGCAGGAGAGGACCATCCTGTGGAACGGGCTTGTCCACAGGGTAAATGATTTTGGTCTGCACAGCCAAAATTATGAGCAGGTGAGGCATCATTGCACTGACCTAATATGCCACACCTGTGAGCATGCTGCTGCTGTTAGGAGGGACCAGCTAGCCACAGGTGAGGGTCATGCCATCCAGTCCCCAATGACACATGCTGAGGAGCTCCTCACCAGCCTAGGCTGCCCACCAGACAAGCCAGCAGGCTGAAGACAGCATTGTGGTGGTGGGTGCCACCCACACAATGGACAAAGAGCATTCAGGTAAGGCCCCACAGCACCTTACTAGACCACTGTTGCTTATCCATTTTTATCTGTAAAGTATCTACATGCATATGTCAGATAGGATAGTCTGTTGCTGGAATGTAATAATGAACAGATGTGCATAATGCTTAGTATTGTGGGTTTGTACTGCCGATGTGCTGAAATGCTGCTTCCACCCTGTACCAATGCCACAGGTGTGGTTGCTGACATTACTTCTCTCACACAACTATTTAGGTCCCTCCGGTATACAACTGGGGCAGTAGCCTATAGCTGATGAGTATGGAGTTGTTTTGTTAAGGTTTGCCAATGCACTGGCCATGATATGGCCATGCTATTTGCCATGCACACATTTAACACACCTACCCATAATGCATGCTGTATATGTTCATTTTGGTTGGTGTTAACCGCACTGCATCACAGTGGTCACCATGGCGGCATATCTGAAGGATATGTAAGATTCCTGCAGTATACCTAACAACCTGTCAGTGCAAGATGTGTGGACAGAAATGAACATAGTGGTGGGACAAATGGCCTACAGTAGGGACATGTCTGAAACATTACCCTTATACAGTGGCTACAACAGTGTATACACCACTATTACAATGGCAACTGTTCCTGATATAAGCAACGGCAGACCACAATAGCACATTCTACACCTTTTACAACCTGTAATGTGATCCTAACAAGATTAATGAATGTATAATATGGAATCCTATGCTAGGACAACACATATGGGGAATACAAACCTTACCAAACACTGGAAGCATATGTGTCCACACACTCCAAATAACATATTGTGGAAGCCGATTGTTATGTACTGACAGCATTCACTCTTCTTGACTACACACCTGCCATCAAGTACAGGGTCTCAATTTCACACCAAGTAATGGTCTGCTGTCCAAGAAGTATGTCCATGACATTTGCCCACTCACCTGCAACAGAGGCAGCTGTGACTTGCACACATCATACAAATCATGAAATGGATCACATATCTGAAAGGTAGCACTCAGGAGTGGGAAAAGTATCCTTACCTCACCATTGCATATACCATGGCAGACACTGCAGACAGTCATCTATGTTTATATGAACTATGGAACAACATTGATGTAGAAAATAAACAGATGCCCATCCAAAACAGATGACAAAACATATTGCAAACTGGTCATGGAGGCTGCCCAGAAACATGCAGCAACACTGAGGGACTTGCAGGAATGTCTAGCAAGTACTACCTGTGCAGTACCTGTGTTGACAATTGCCTGTTTTCTGAATACATGTGACCTATGGGTTACAGTAATCAGACAGAAGAGTTGTCCCACATGAAATATTATCCAGGGCTCTGTACAGGTTGCATAAGCATAACATCAAGTCTCCCAACGTCATGGTTTGCAATGTGTAATGGTGTCAAGCGACCAAGGCTCAAACCTACAGACAGTATTCATGAAGATACGTGTGGTGCACAAGCAACACCTCATTCTACCTTAGGGCCACCATCCACAATTTGTAGCTTGCTGGTGCCAGTGTACATCATTAGGGTTGCTGTTCATTAGCTAGAACTAGGCTGGTAGACATGGTGTTTGGATTTTGGAACACTGCAAAATAAAACTCATGTGTGGCCCATAGTTGTCAGGCATCTGTAATAAGGCTGAGGATGGGGAGGGGTGTCATCTTGAAACATAACAGTGAACTGAAGCATACCTCCAAAGCTCACTAAGAATGGCTGTATCTGAGCACCGTCAAGGTTGTGAATTGTGCCAGATATAACCCAGACTCTACAGCAATAGTGAAGCCACTGTGTAACCTCCAAGGACTGTGCACATGAGCTGACCTTGCAATCTGGCAGAGTTGGGGGGCCTTTGTAAGGCACAGTGAACAAATAATGGCAAGTGAAGATGGGCCATGCTAGTATACCCCTTCCAGGAATAGTGGCTGCTGTAGTTCACTTAACAGGTGCTTCAGCAAACCATCATGTTAAGGGTGTGCACACTTATGCAACCCACATGTTGTATGCATCTCATTCAGCATCTGCATGACTAACACATTTGTTTGATACTGCATTGGATTGCACAGGTCATATGTCAGATATCAGGTGTGTGTAATGATAACAAATGCAGTATTGTGGCCCCATTGCATATCATAGAAGAGGTTGGCATGTCAACAAGGGTGTGTACACTCCTCATATCCATGTTAGCTTTTAAGGTTGTCAGTGTAACCAGATTATATTGCACATACATGCACTGCTGATGATGAGATCTCCAAATGAAAGGTCAGGCATTAATTATTGACATCAGTCCTCATATCATCCCAGGTATGTGTCAGACAAACACATAGGGGCTGTGAGCAACAAAGCAAACATAACTGCCACACATATACACATGCAGCAATGGTGGATAGACTTGTGAGGTATGGTGCACAGTACTTGCCAGTGTGTGCTGTACAGGTGCACAGCAATACTGTGCACTTAGTGCAGTGTGTTCCAGGGGAAGGGGCATCACCTACGGACACAACTAATGCATCACAGAGATGTATAATGTTGGTAACAAGCATTGAGTATGGCTGCAGTGCATGATGTTGAGTGCCATATGTCATGCATGTTGACAGCTGGATAATGAGAGGTCTGTGTAATATCTTTGTGCCACCTCACCTGTGTGTGTGTGTGTGTGTGTGTGTGTGTGCGTGTGTGTGTGTGTGTGTGTGTGCGTGTGTGTGCGTGTGTGTGTGTAGAAGTAAACCATAATGTACAGGTCTTAATTTACATTTCTTGTCTGCCCCTCACAGGTGATGAGGTGGGTCAGAGTCCCTCCAGCAGGCAAACGGATGTTAGTGTCCATACAGACTCTGACAATGATGATAGGCATAGTGAGGCACTGTCAGTGTTATCAGGGGCTGAATCTGGGCCATTGGTTGTCATCCCACTTTTATCCACCCCATCCCCGCACACAGTCACAATGCCCATGCATACCCCATCACCAGTGGCCATAGATGAGGGACCTTTGGTGGGTAGTGGCATGGGATAGGAAAGTGTGGTGACTATGGCAAGTGTGTCTGTACATAGCAGCCATAGCCAGATGACAGGCGAGGTCCCACACAGGCAGATGTACAGGGGTGCTCATAAAAGGGTTCCTGGCCTTCATGCCCTTGGCAGAAGTGCCACAGCAGGTGTCACCAAACACATGTTTCAGTCTGTCATGGAGGCACATATGGAACATTACACCAGAGATAGTCTGAGGCTGCAGAGGGTTACTCTTCCTGCTGTAAGTGACTACATACGTGACCTTACAGATGCCCACCATTATTTTGCAGATGTCATGGATGGCCGGTTGGGTGAGATGGTGGGAATCCTCGACCATGTGGTGTCTGTGGTAGAGCATGTGGTGGAAGTAGGGTGTCGGCCACATGGACGTAAGTCAGTAACCACAACAGGTGGAGGTCTACGTGGAAATGCAACATCTCACAGCCACTCCCTTAGCGGCAGTACCAGCACCAGCTGTCCACACCACAATGCAGCAGGCCATGTGCACGTGGTCCTGGCTGGTTCCAAAAGGGACGTGAATCCAGCGGACAATTGTCATTGTCAGGGGAGAGTACCATATCTTGGCTTCTGCCTGGTGGTGCCCATGCAACACCTGGCAGGTGCAGTTCCTGTGTCCATGGCCAGACATGGTAAACTGTACACCCTGCCATGTATGATCCACAGCTGTCCAACATACACCATGGCAGAACTGTGTGCATACATACACACATACATCACCAACACAACTAGGGCACCTCCATACCTACACACACCACATCTGCACAGGCCATTTAATAAACAATCCCCTAACCCACACACATGATGTCAACCGAATGGCTTAGCCTAGGCCTCTGGCAAACCCACACCACACCCTGTGCATATGATGATACCTGTGCCACATCCCTGTCATTTATACCATCGAAGCAAGGACATGCTAATATGGTTCTGATGCACAGGGTGAATGTACTAAAGTTTAGCAATGTAATACTGTTTAACATGTTGTCAGCTGGAATGTTTAATGCTTACACGTTAAGGTGTGTAGCTGTCCAGCCATGATGCATTATAGCTGTTATTAACACTGACTGATTGTGGTCTCCATAATGTATTCTGTTTGTGTTCTAGGTGTGTGTGTGTCAGGAGGATGTTGGTCTGCTGTCCTTTTCTAGAAGGGGTGTGGCACTGTGCTGACACATTGACTGTGTCATATCCCGGGTACAGCTGAACACAAGTAACAGGTCTGTATAACACAAATGAAAAACAAACTGAAAATATGCCTCTGTACAAGTGAAGATTACAATGATGTATTGTTTAAACATACATTAGAAAGTCTCAAGTGTTCAAAGATTTTGTTTTCAGTAATAGACTATGTTTCTCCTAATTTTAATGGGGACAAAGAAGGAGAGCATGAACACAAAGAGATTAAATGGCAGATTCTGCTCAATGCTTATAGCAACCCTGGTCTTAATAATGGGGTGAATTATAAAGTTGTTTTACATAGAAAAGCAACATATAATAAATGCAAGTAGAATTGCAGTTTTTATAAGTGTCTTATGGTAGTGTTTTTAGTTTATGTTACTTGTATAAAATATATAAATTGGTTAATTGAATAGTAATTTTTTGTTACTGAAGGGTATTTAAGTGTTTGCCATTGGGATTATGGGTGTGTCTGATGAAGGCCATTTTCATGGCCAAAAGTGCTTAAGCCTGTATTTGTGTTAATAAAATGAAGTTTCACCACGTGGCAGCTTTTGGAATTCATTGCAACACCTTGCAAATGCTTTTTGTATATATAGGTCTGTATAACAGATACTGCATGTGCCACATGGCTGATAGGTCTGAGGGGTGTGTACAGGTGAGTGCATGGTGGCTGATGTGAGCAGCTCTTCTACAGTGGGCAATATTAAGTGTAGTGGGTGGCACACCAAATGTTTGTGAATAACAGACACACACACAGAGGCTTTTGTATTGATGCACCACACAAAGAATATTGTTCACGTGGATGTACTTCATTTTGCAGAGAACTCATTTTGGCCTATGCAATTCCACCAAGACCAAATTGCCAAAACACATTAGTAAATAATCAGTCCGCCAGTTTAATGTCATTGAAAAATGGTACTGGCAGGGTATATGTCCTCTTCCCCAATGTAGTGCAATTCTGGAGTTGTTAAACATAGGTGTGCTGGTGTGGGTGGCACAGCCCCCCACATTGGAGGGTGTGGGGTGTCGCAGATCCACACATAGTGTGATTAGAAACTACTTAACCTAAACTGTACAGTATAACAGCACACTAAGCGGGGGGATACGCACAACAATAACCCCAAATTGGGTGACTGTGCCCACAACAACCACACCCAACTATATATATCAACTCCAGTATCTCTGTGTAGCTGTACAATGGGGAAGAGGGTTTTACACATCCACTACTAGTATTGATGGAATGAATTTCTACAAGATGATTGCTTTGAAATGTTACCTTTTACCAGTTAGTTCTCAGACAAATGATCCCCTGGGAAATATATTTTCTGCAAACTGAAGTAGATCCCTTCACATACACACACACACCTACTTGGCAACACTGAGAGTAGAACCCCTACCTAGGTTCTTATTGCTACTAATGTGTTTGGCCTTAGTTGCACACACCACAGAGCTTGTAGGGTGAGGTGTGTCCCGAGCTTCCTGTAAAGCGAACATCACCAGGCCTTGTGCCATATGGTAATGGGGGGGTATACTGGGTGTTAATGGACAATACATAGTATGGCATACTGTCATATACACATTGACAAACACATATAGTAACAGACACATTTGACAGACCTGGGTTTAGCAGTGCTGACTACTTTGTCAGAGTGCCCATACTGTTACAGAGGTTTTACACACAGCACATGCAACATTGGGCTGGAGAGTGTCATTAGTTGTATGGTTGATGGTGACAGTGGTCCTCACACAGTGGACCTTGGGACATGTACGGGGGGGTACCATGGTGTGAAGATTATATCCAGCACCCTCACCCCACATTGGATATTGTACTCACTAAAACCCATGATAATGCTCTGACATACTCACAATCACAAATTGACCAGGACTGCAATATAAACCCTTGTCTATCTAATTATTGCTACTACAGGGATATGCATTTATTGCACATGCCACAGGGATAGTAGGGAGAGGGTTTTATCATGGTTCTCCTAATGTCAGCAACATCACCATCCCTTATAATGTATGGGAAAGTTTAGTGTATTTGGAGAATGTGGCCTTAGAATGCTGTCTCCTACAAATATGCACACTCACACACAATTGCACACACATACATACACACACATACTCATATTTGCAATGACTCAGAGGGTAACCCACACCTATCTACCCATTTGTAGAACAGTGTTACACTGGTACTGCAAGCTCCAGATAGCCCATAAGGTGAAGAGTGTCACAAGGTACATTTAATGTGAATTACAGCAGCAGCCCTTTCTAAGTATAGCAATAGGGGGTGTAGTGGGTGAGAAGGCACTCAGAGTATTTTCAACTACATGTTTACAAACACACAGACACTGTTATACTCAGTAATGCACCCAGACACATTTTTTCAGCAACTAGATCCATAGGTGCAGGTGTTCCTAGGTGTGTACCAGGCTAATGTCCATGGAGAGATGAGAAGAGTAGGGCATGTGAGTACACTGATATCATGCCACCTGACATTTGTCAGTAGGCCATCTATCAACTGATGCCACATGAGTGATCCCCAGGGTGACGGTTAAATTCAACATCCACTCATCTGTTTTTCTCTTCAAAGAGGGCCAACGAGGTGCTCCAATTGACATGTATGCAACATATATTGCATAACATGGCCAGTGTCTGGGTTAGGCACCTGTACCCAAACATGTTCTGTTGACTGTGGTAGTCTGGTTGAGGTATCCATGGCATGTGGTGCATACGGAATGGGTTTTTCTAGCTGTGGCATTCATAAGACAGCTGGGCAAACATGTACATGTCAGGCAATCAGAGATTGCCTGTAAGCAGCCAAGATGAATACCTGACATCTGCACATCTGTACAGAGAACAGACAGAAAGTAGCTAGCCAACAGGTTATGCATTAGGATGAATGTTTTGACAGATCGATGTCTGAAACTGATAGGTATGTCATTACTATATGACAGCAGTCCTCAATGATATGTTGTAAAAACATAGTAGTCTACAGTTAATATCAAAATATCAGATCAATATCCAATAGGCGATGCATAAAAACATACAGGTCAAACACCAAGAACATGATAGTCAGTACTCAAGAGTTCAGCTTTGCATGCAGGGGTGTATGGTTCCAGTACTACAATCTGAAATCTACTCTTACTTGGAAAAGCACTGTTAAAAGTGGTAATGTAATGATACAATTCATGCAAGTGTGACTGCATATAACCTGGGATACTACCCAAGTATGAAACACATACAATGAGAAAACATTTTGGTACTACCCATGTATTTTCAGATGTTCCATACAGTATACTCATACCCCTTGCTACTGTAATGACAGCACATAGAAGCATGTTATCCACTTAGAATTAAATACACTTATTAAAGATGTCATTACCCTGCTATTTTATCAGACTGGATTGTGATCACTGGTTACCAGGGCTGAGCTATGCTTAGCAGGTGTAAGTATTGCTTAAATGCAAATGGTAAACAGATTTGTGCACTGGTAAGTGAATCCTACATGTTGAAAGGGCATATCCATTTAATCATATGTTAGCAGCGCTTACCATCACGGAAACCTGGGCAAGCCCTCTTAAATCCACTTTAAGCACTTTAATCACCCTGTCTTTATGAGACCTTGTTCTGCCCAGTAACAAAATAAATAACCCATGCAGGTCTTGAACCCAAAACGCTGCACACTATAGTCACAGTACTTAACCACTAAGCCATCTGAGCTGTAAGAATGTCTCTTGGTTTTTCAAATATATAATTCAATACGCATACTGAATAGCAGTGAATAACTGCTTTGACTACTACAATTGTTTAGTACTTTTAAGTAAAAATAGTGTTGAATCAGTCATGTTCTTATATGTAAATATACACATATCAGATTAATATGGTGGGATACATCTGAGAAGGTATATACAACACTCACATTTACACATAAAGTATATATATATATATATACATATTCATACACATATATATATATCTATATCTACATATATTTATATATTGGTATATATTTCTATCTCTCTCTCTCTCTCTCTCACTCTATATATATATATATATATATATATATATATATACATACATATCTGTATATATATATATATATATATATATATATATATATATATATTATACACACACACACACACACACATATATATATATATATATATATATATATATATATATATATATACATATGTGTGTGTGTGTGTGTGTGTTTGTGTACGGGATCCATGCAGATGTTTGAAGTTTCACTTTTTCGAACCCACTTCACTGAGTCCACTTGTTCAAAGTAGTGAAACTTTGAACCTTGACTTCAGCAGTCACACTACAGTGTGGAATGGGAATATTCCCTTTTCCCCGCTGTAGTGCAATCTCAGAGTTGGAATATTTAAGTATGTGATGTATGGGAGAGCAAAGGGACTTGCCCCCCTGCAAAAACATGCTTTAGTGGGGTTTATTTGGGTCGCCTGGGGAGCTAGACTTCAGCAAAAGTGCACTTTCATTGAAGTGAACTTTTGCTGAAGTGTGAGTCTCCTGCTCTATTTTGAAGAAATGTTCTTTCAATGAGGAGCAGTAGACCCATACACACACACACACACACACACACACACACACACACACACACACACACACACACACACACACACTCACACACACACACATATATATATATATATATATATATATATATATATATATATATATATATATATATATATATATATATATATGTGTGTGTGTGTGTGTGTGTGTATGTATATATAATATGCCCATGACATGAGTCATACCTCAGCACCATAACTCTCAACCTCTTAGTGCAAGGGAACATAATGTATGTATTGCAGTTATAAATGTAGAATGTTGCTACAGTGATAGGGGGTGTGTCAACATACATGTTGTGAAGGAAGGCTCTTCTGTATCAGTGACTGACAGATATCATAAAATCATCATAGTGAAGTGCACACAAACCACAGTAATGATCCTGTGGAATACAGAAGAAACATGAGCAATAAACATGGACAGTCTGAAACAATCTGTTCAGTCAGGAGTTATACACAGAACTCCTTAGTGCAAGAAATGTGGGATAAGCCTGACAAAG
Source organism: Protopterus annectens (assembly GCF_019279795.1). Classification (NCBI taxonomy): domain Eukaryota; kingdom Metazoa; phylum Chordata; order Ceratodontiformes; family Protopteridae; genus Protopterus; species Protopterus annectens. Next base: position 213,565,349 of record NC_056738.1, read on the forward strand.
GGGATGTTTAAAGCCATGAAAATGGGGATCTATCACAAATACTGGACCAGATAAGCTCACACAGTTGATACATTCACACCCTCCTGTCTGTCCTAACACATATTAACTGGAGGAGCATAGGTCCCAAGTCATGTACTTCCCACTAGTTAGTGACATACATCTTCACAGCAGCCCAGTGCTTTGTCAGAAATACACAACACATATGGTGGCCAGGCAATAGTACATCTGACAAATATTTGCACATAACATCACACTAGGGTAAATACACTGAGCTGCTAGGCATGTCACCAAGCACTGTTTACACTATAGGCAGACTGCCACAACACTAACCAAATTTACTTATGGGGGAATACACGTGTAGTTGCAAATATAGCAGGCACTACAGGCATGCAACAGCATGGAGTAACAGACACCAGTGTGAAAGTGCATAGCCCAACCAGTCTCAACACAGTCACAGTCACATAATGGTAAGCCTAAATAATAGTACAGTATATGGAATGTGTGAACAAAAGTTATCTTCATGTTTGCCACTCACACACTAATCCTACATATACTGGCCCAGTTAACAGTGTAGTCTGATGCCTGACTGTTGTATGGGACATGTCTCACTCTGTCCTTACAAACATATTGGCTGATAGGGTATCAGAAACTGGAGCAGCATGCAATGTCAGATAGAACAGGACCAAGAACACTGACATCTACCCAGTCTGTACATGGGCCAAATAACATAATCACAATTCACTGCTACATAATACACTCTGTCAACAATCACCATAGGTACACAGACCTCACTACTGTACATACTACAATATATTGTCCAGGTTTTGTACTCAAATATTAGGCCTCCTATACATTACGTCTGGCAGTGTGATATATCACTGGCTTGATATCAGAAATTATGTCAGTAAATAATGGTATACTGTACATATCCACCTCTTATGCATGACATATGAACAAAGGGTAACAGACTTGGGGGACAGAGACACAAACACAGGGCCAATATTGACATGTTGCAGTTATAATCTGAGAACATTGCTGGCGTAACAGGGTTTGTTGTGCCATATTCTTTCTGAGGGATATGAAGTCAGTAACACACATGGATGTTACCATTTACTGACTACAATCATCAGACTATGCTACTGCATTTATAAAGACAGAAAATGTGTGAGTAACACACCAAAGCTAAGACTCAAACTCTGGCCAGTCTGCAGATAGCCCTACAGGTGCGCTTTTTCTCAACCACATAACACTGTCATGCCAGACTTTAAATCATGCAGAACAGCCATATCCACACAAACACTGTTAAACCAACATTACTTCAAATGTAGAAGAGCAATACTTGCATTCTCTCCCCATGTCTGGAACATCTTCCTCCAGTTTGTTGGCCTGTCTCCACATTGTCTCCACAGTGATTGTTGTAAGAGGCATTTCCAACTACCCTCTGTGATGCTGTTTGTCACACACCCACATGAAGTCCTGCTTACAGTGAAGGAGAAGGGCCAACACCCACTTGCAGTGCTTACTCATAGGAGTGTGTTTCCATGCAATTGGCTATAGGAATGATACAACAGCTGTTCCGTTCCACATGCAATTAGCAAGTGGAGGACTCCAGTTTGTGCACAGGCCATCAGCTGATCATGAGCATTACCTACCAAAGTCAAGCTGCTGCCTATGCAAAGCATTGCATTTTTCCACATCTACCAGAGAGGGGAGAGAGAGAGAGAGAAACAGAGGGAAAGAAAGAAAGGAAGAGAGAAAGAGACAAGTGTGTTTGTGTATGATCCATGGGTGGAGAGATGTCTCTGGGTATTATAATGGTTGCCTATACATACATTTATGGCTGCGGATTGTCTACAATAACCTCTACAGTGTTTGACAACTGTTGGCCTTGCAATGTGACATTGAGACATATGGGTCCTCAATATGAAAATGTAGCAAAACCCACCCTGCAATGGGTCTTGTTATTACACAATCACACCAACACCCACACTAGACATTGATGACACACACACTTACCAGTACTGAGTTTCAAGCTGCTACCTAGGTATGCATTGTACAACAGTTTTATGCAGTTATCATGAGCACCATGGAGCTTCTACATTGGAGAGCTGTCCGAAGGTATCTTTGAAGGTGAGTGACATCAGCTGCAGTACTAAAGGAGGGGTAAGGGAAGTGTAGTAAATGTGAATGACCACAAAATCAGGTGTCAACAAAGACACACACACTCTCATGCACAAACATTATCACAGTTGCCAGGACCAGGATTAGAACTCTTCCCTGAATAGTTTTCTACACTATGCTATTAAGCAGTTATTGCAAGTGCCACTGAGTTCACATGTCTGAGAACCTTCAAAGGTATCTTTTAAGGTGAGTGATGTCAGCTGCAGTGCTAAAGGAGAGGTAAGGGAAGTGTAGTAAGTGTGAATGACCACAAAATCAGGTGTCAACAAAGGCACACACACTCTCACACACATTTGCCAGGACCATGATTTGAATTCCTACATAACTAATTTGCAACACTATGGAATTACGCAGTTATCACAAGTATCATGGAGCTTATTTGTTGGAGAGCTGTCCAAAGGTATCTTTGAAGGTGAGTGACATCAGCTGCAGTGCTAAAGGAGGGGTGAGGGAAGTGTAGTAAGTGTGAATGACCACAAAATCAGATGTCAGCAAAGACACACATGCTCTCACACACGAAGCACAAACATTTTCACAGTTGCCAGGACCAGGATTAGAACTCCTACCTAACTAGTTTGCTACACAATTGCATTACACAGTTATCACAAGCACCACAGAACTATGTTGGAGAGCTGTCCAAAGGTATCTTTGAAGGTGAGTGACACCAGCTGCAATGCTAAAGGAGGGGTAAGGGAAGTGTAGTAAGTGTGAATGACCACAAAATCAGGTGTTAACAAAGATACACACATTATCACAGTCACCAGAACCAGGCTTAGAACTCCTACCTAACTAGTTTACTACACTATGGTATTACACAGTTATCACAAGTGCCACAGAGGTTATATATTGAAGGGCTGTCCACAGTTATCTTTGAAGGTGATGCTTTGCTAAAGGAGGGATAAGGGAAAAGGGAAGTGTAGTAAGGGTGAATGACCACAACATCAGGTGTCAACAAAGACACACACACTCACACACACAAACAAATATTTTCCCAGTTGCCATGTCTGGGATTAGAACTCCTATCTGATTAATTTGCTACACTACAGTATTACATAGTTATCATGAGCACCACAAAGCTTACAAGGCTGAGACTTGGCCAAAGGGGTATTTCAAGGTGACTGACATCAGCAGGCATGGTAAATTAGGGCAATGGCAGGTGTAGTGAGTGTGAATGGCCTCAAAATCATTCATCTCCACACACATTATCACAGATACCATGTCTGGGATTAAAGCTCCTACCTAACTAGTTTGCTACACTACACTATTAGACAGCTATCGCGAGTGCCACAGAGCTTATAAGGCTGAACTTCGGCCGACGGTTTATTTCAAGGTGACTGACATCAACAGGAGTGCTAGCATGGGCAATGGGAAGTGCAGTGTGTGTGAATGAGCCATAAATCATTCCTCTGGAAACACACACACACACTCAGTCACACACAACTTTACATTTGACCAGACTGAGTAGACAAATGCTACTTGAATGATTTGTACTATTGTGTTACACAAATATCATAAGCACCACAGACACTACAGAGCTGAGGGCTACCAAAAGGATTGTGTACAGTGATTGACATCAGCACATCATGTGATATCGGCCAATTGGATGTCTAGTAGATGGGACAGGTCTCATAATGGATTTCTCTCTGTCGATGTCTGTCTCTCTTTTCCCCACATATCTGTGTTTATGTTTGACATATTATAATGTATTGGCCTTTGATATGTGTGAGTATTCCTATCCAATGTGTGTGTGAAGCATAAATAGTGTACAATTTGGTGTGTGTCCACAGACATCTGCAAATGACAGATATGTATAGTCCACTGTGTTGTCAGACATGGACTTAATTTCTCTAAGTGTAGGAGCATGCCCATTATGACCTTCTGTATTGAGTGTGTGAATCCATTCCAGGTAGGGTTGTACTCCAGTGCAGGGTTTGTTGTTCTACACCTACAGCTAGCAACCTATTTATGCAGCATATCTGTAGATAGGTTGAAAATATGGAGTCCCAATGGGCGACAGGAGGATACTGTAACTATTGCTGTCTGTGCTGCTTGTGTTACATGGTTGGTGTTAGCAGAGGTATTCAGACATATGTACTGTTTTACACTGTAGTGTATTATGTCATCAACTACTGACAGATATAATTATTTGCTCACAGTTGTTTATTGGGAAATACAAGACAAATGAAGCTGAGTCCAGTATTGTGGTCCGCAGCTTACACATTCTTGTGCACTCCTGCCATTTTTGAGGGGTAGCTACAGGCACTTGCTGATGGGTCTGTGTAAATGGTCCAGCACTTTGGTAGCATGCTGGCTGAGTATCCCCTTCTTGTACATATATCAATTTAACAGAATGGCCATATCCTGCTGTAGCCATAACTCTCAGCTGCACAGATTCACCCAGGTTACCCTGAGGCAGGGCTCATATATCTGTTCAGTTCCTCCTTCACATTGTTTATGAGTAGGTTTTGTAGCCACCCATTACTGGGTTTGCAGGCAGAGGTAGTATGGGCACACATCAGAGTTTCAGACTTCACACACTCCATTGCATCCATGGGTCTACACTCTCCCACTCTGTTATTCTATCCTCTTACTAACATTATGTGAGTGATATCTGAGAAGTATCCCTATAGTTGGCCCTTTATCCCAGTGGTATTTATGGATTGGTCCACAGTTCATTCAGTAGGACATGGGGGTCATGCTACTGAGATTTGTCAACATGGCCTTGCATTTCTGTTCTGTTGACTGTGTTAGGTTGTCAGTTTGGACCCCATGAGATACCATACACTGGCACTACAGGTAAGGCACAGGCCTTTACAGAGGACTGTAGGCCATTTGGTAGTAATGTGGGCCATCTGTAGCAGGCCAGTGCATTATGTCACTCCTACATTCCCAGGCTGAAAGCCAGTGGATTCCCCTGGGGTGATAGGGTAAGTATGCAAGGTGTTACTGGCAATAGTTCCTGTATATATTGATCCATTGGTCTGGATGCATTCTGTGGGTATTCCCATACAGAAGTGGGGTCATACTGTACTCAATCCCAACAGCAAGGGTATGACCTATGATAAAACAGTGGCTGATGGTGAGGTGAGTTGAGTGTATGTGAGCTATGGAAGCTACTTGCAGCTGACTCACAGATATACCTGGGACATTCCCCTTATGCTGCCTTGTGTGGGGACATAGGCAGTCTCTCATTACTTCATAACTTTGCCTTTTTTGGTCTGCCAGTGATTGGCTAGAATACATCAGTATTCCATACTACATGGACAACTAATGTGTTGCTAACATGTATGTACAATTCCACAGGTGTGTGCAGTTGACAGTTACATTTTATGCACTCTGTCTAGGGTACTTCCACCTGTGTACTGTGTGTATGTATGGGCTCACATTCATGGTATGTCCATCTTTCAGACGGTGACAGATATTGACATGTGGACAGTAAGTATGGACAACTGCTGACATGGGTATTGCTGAGAAGCACTGTGGTTGGCACAGCAGTTGTCGGAACATGGCCTTGTCAACCACAATACTGCCCATAGGCCACTGAGACACAACACTCCATGCCTACATGCTGACCTCTTCCAAACAATATTGAACATACAACAACCTAACACAGAGACCCCTGCATATTGTACACATGAAACAATCTATCCTGTAGATTGGGCCAGCTTGGGTAATCTGTGCTCCACTGATATTACTCCTCACACTTACATGTTACTCCATTTCTATATAGGATTGTGGGGAGGGCACACCTGATGACTTTAAACATTTGCTATGACTGAACTGGTATTTCAGGTACTCTGTTGGTTTCCATTTCATTTTGTATTCTGACCTATCATGCAGACTGGTGGCATATCAGTAGAGTAAAGATCATAGGTTTTATTGAGCTACATTTCAGTTTAAGAATTCTTACCCTTCAGAACTAACATACAACTGCCAGATCTGTTGCAGTCTGTCTGTGTAGGTTTGGAGGGGGTGAGGCATTTCACCATTGCCATCAATTGGAGGCTTTTCACCAGCCTTTCTTTATGGTCATCTACACCTGTCCTGCTGGCTGAGGCTGGTGGTGGGTATGTTAGCCTCACTGACATGCATGTGTGTGTCCTATGGACACACATTTGGGCCAACACATGTACTGCAGTGGGATTTTTCACCTTGTGTAGTACTGCCTAGTATGTTGATATCAGTATTTGTTATGGATTTCATGCTGCCCATATAGGTGTCCACTATCTGATGCCATCCCATTCAGCCACCTGATTCCTTTGCATGCTCACATCCATACCATAAATACAACTATCAAAACATACTACTCCATTCAGTAATTGATAGGAAGAGTGACTTACCTTGTGGCTGGGCCAGTATTGAGGATGGTGCTGGAGGGCTGACTATGTCAGTTGCACATAGTAAACTCCCTATACATGGTAAAGCACAGGTAGTGTCATTTTTGGCATCCCATTTACTGTATGTGCGAGTCAGAGAGAGGTGTCCTTCCCTGGGTCCCTACCATGTCAATGTATGTGCTATGTATTGCCTCTTTGCCAAGGCCCGGGCATACTGGGCACACCTCCTTCTGCCTACATGGGCAGGCTCAGGTAGTTACACCTCTGAGTCCCTCTGTGCCTGTGATGGCCTTGGCAATGGTGGGAGGCTGTGTGGTCTTGCCCCGTGCTGTTCCTGCTGCAGCTGTTTCCACAGGATCATATTGTGTAGCATGGCACACTCTATGAACATTTGTGTACATGTAGCTGGAGAGTACTGCAAGGCTCCACCGGATATGTCTAGGCAGCAGAACCATGACTTGAGCATCCCAAACACACACTCTATTATGATTCTATTTTGTGCGTGTGCCCTATTATGGAGTTCTTGTTCAGGTGTGTGTGTATTTCTGAGGGGTGCCATCAGCCATGACTCCAGTGCATAGCCAGCATCCTCCACTAGGTGGCCATATGGAATGTCCCCACTGGCAAATGACTAGCACAGCTGTGTCATATGTCAGATGTGTGAGTCGTGATAGCTTCCAGGGCTGCCAGCACACACATTCAAGATAATGTCCTGGGAATCACACACAACCTGGAAGTTAATGGAGGGGAAGCCCTTGAGGTATATGTAGACCCTACCCTGCTCACTGGGTGGTGCTTTGATGTGTATGTGCGTGCAGTCTATAGCACCCACTACCTCAGGGCATTCTGCTATTTGGTGGAAGAGACACATATTGCTGGTCAACACCTCATGGGTGCTGAGTAAACATATGTGCTCACCGGCATGTGCTGACATGGCATGCAAGAACTGGTGAAGTACCCTGGAAGCTGATGCCTGTGAGATCACCATGATATCCCCAGTTGCCCTTTGGAAGGTACTTGTGGCTAGTATTCTTAAGCCTACACATACCTTGGTATCCACTGGGATGGGTTCCTCCTCTGTTGGTTCTGTGTGTAAGGAGGGGCCAGCACAGCTAAACAATTTGCTCTAGAATGTCTGTGTTCACCCTACAGCGCTCTACTATCTCCAGCTCATGTAACCCCTGGTAGGTTACCCTGAGTCTGTACACTCTTCTCCTCTTCCTCACTCTGGAATGGTCATCAGCATTCACATCCTCACCACCCTCAGCCTCTTGCACATATTGATGTATTAGAGCGACAGCAGCCCCTAACATTTTTTTAGTTTTGTCAGGTAAAATTTCTCCATCTGTGTACACCAGTGGTGTGGAGTTTGTGGGAAAAAATAGAATGAAAGGTGTTTGCATAGTTTATAGTAGTCTGTTGGGCTGGGCTGCTGCCTGTGTAATTGGCTGATTCTGATACGTTTCACCTGCCAGCTATGCTAGTTCTCCTTGATTACCTTCCTATTGATGTTTTCCCTTCTCATTGCCTTCCCGTTTAAGCCCCGAGGCACATTGCACATACCCAGTGCTCAGATGTGAACAGAGCTGCTATTTCCTGTTTTTTTTTTTTTTTTTTTTTTTAAAACCCAGTGCATGGCGCTCACACCTGTTTAAGCAGGGGAAACAGTGCTCAACAATGTGAGACACACCCCCTTCCTTAGCTGTGATTAGCTAAGAGCAAACACGGGCTGCAAGGCTCCAATAACCTTACACCAAGCATGACACACCCCCTACTGAAGTCATCCTCTTGTCCTGCCTACATGGTTCCCTATTCTTGCCACTGCATGGTTATGTGCAGGCTGCCAGTAGGTAGAAATCTGTGATTCAGTATAGGTCCATTCATTTGCACACCCCAGTGTGCAAGTCCATAGTTACAATTCTCAAGCACACCCTTTCCCCTTGGCAACCAGTGCTCCCTTGTCATGTTTACATTCTGCCTGCCATTGACTATAATGGCAAAATGCAGATTTCTGTTAAAAAGCAATTTTTCCCTTTTTTTTTTTTTTTTTTTTTATTTTCGGCACCCCTGTGTTTGCATGTGGCTGCTCTTAGCTTAAATGGCCGAGATTGGGCAAAAAAAAAAAAAAGTTTTATTTTTAAAATATTTAAGCTGCCTTTAATGCCAATGACCTTATATTTGGCCAATGGCTTCTCTGTTCAACATAATACATGCTTTTCACGAGCTGTCATGCCTCCGTTTTGTCAGATGCAAAAATGTATTCGGCTACTAGCCGAATAAATTTTTGCACTGACACTGTTCCTATACAGAATCCGTTCAGTTTGCTGGATCACAAAATCACCTCATTGGTGTGGTTTTCACCAGCAAATGAAGTGATTTGCATATGGAATGTGATTCCATGCAGGAACAGTATAGGGATGCTCATGCAGCCCTATCCTGGATCGCACAGTGACCATATTGCGTGCAGGAGCTGCTATACTGTTTCTGTACAGAAACTGGCCATTCACGAATCCAGCCCTTTGTTTCTGCTCACTTGCTTTTACAATTGTTCACTTGTTATGTATGCATTATACTTTACCTTTAAGGAGACCTGTATATAAGGAAGTGATGCATGCAGCTTTTTTTAGTTTCTTTCCTGATGAAGTTCTTATTAGGAGCAAAAGTACTTAATCATGAAAATCTTGAATAAAGCATCTGGCTTTCACTGCTCATTTATTTTTTATACTTGGTGTATTTACCTGCAGTCATTTTCATCTCCCTCAGAGGTTGATGGAATTTTATATTTGGTTGTTGGTCTTTTATTCTGTCTGCTGTCTTTTACAATCTATGCACACAGGCTATAGTAACATATCTTCAGGTTGTTGCCCAGAGCAACCTTAGGTGTGTGGGAAGTCAAATAGTACAAGTATCTATTAGCCTTATAGATACTTTAACAAATATTCTAAGAACTATGGGGCTCATGGCTTCACTGCATGTGCAACAGAATAAATTGTATATTAAGTAATATCAAGCTATGCCACGGGTTACTGAATATTGTTCAGAAAATAAAATCATTTGCATGGTTTCTTTCAGAAAAAAATAGAAAAAAAATTACTTTTGAGCCATACTATTATTTCACTGAGAAGAAGAGAAAAATAGAAAAAAAATGCATATTTTTGACACCCTAGTTGTAATGCAAAATGTGTTTAAAAGATGATGTAAAAATAGTTTTCGGAACACTTCTGAAATCAGAATGCAATCATATAAATGAACATTACTTAACTAATATTTAGGTAGTAATTATTTGGGTCAACGCATTCACCCAGTGGTTTATTGGTAACATCTCTGCCCCATAACTCCATGGTTTGGGGTGGAATTTTGAAGTTCTGTCACTGTGGACTTTACATGTTCAACATGCACTCTGCATTCCTCCCATCTTCCAAAAATAGACTGGTTATGCCTAATTGTCTGTATCTATCTATCTATCTATCTATCTATCTATCTATCTATCTATCTATCTATCTATCTACCTATTTATCCTTACTCTTGTGGTCTATATCATTGCTGAAAAGGGTTTAAATAAATTAAATTAAATTGAATCTGACATTAATAAAGGGTAATTGGTTGTATTGTGGATTCCTGTTTCATAAACAGGAAGCATAAAAAGAAATCTGTAATTTTTCCCTTTAGCGTCAAAGACACTCCAACTTGAGAGTATGGATGTCTTGTATATCTTTCCCTCCCAGTCCTTTGGTTTGGCTGCTGTATGTTCTCACCCTGGTGCTGGATGTTGAGTTAGGATTTCCGCTAGAGCCTTTCTGGTATCTGAAACCTCCTTCACAAGTGACTCTGCCTTGCTGGAAAACCTGATATTGTGTCCACCAAACCCAACCTCGCAAACTACGTGGGTTACATCTAAACCAGTCTTTAAAAATTTCCGCTAGAGCCTTTCTGGTATCTGAAACCTCCTTCACAAGTGACTCTGCCTTGCTGGAAAACCTGATATTGTGTCCACCAAACCCAACCTCGCAAACTACGTGGGTTACATCTAAACCAGTCTTTAAAAATTTCCGCTAGAGCCTTTCTGGTATCTGAAACCTCCTTCACAAGTGACTCTGCCTTGCTGGAAAACCTGATATTGTGTCCACCAAACCCAACCTCGCAAACTACGTGGGTTACATCTAAACCAGTCTTTAAAAATTTCCACTAGAGCCTTTCTGGTATCTGAAACCTCCTTCACAAGTGACTCTGCCTTGCTGGGAAACCTGATATTGTGTCCACCAAACCCAACCTCGCAAACTACGTGGGTTACATCTAAACCAGTCTTTAAAAATTTCTGCTAGAGCCTTTCTGGTATCTGAAACCTCCTTCACAAGTGACTCTGCCTTGCTGGAAAACCTGATATTGTGTCCACCAAACCCAACCTCGCAAACTACGTGGGTTACATCTAAACCAGTCTTTAAAAATTTCCGCTAGAGCCTTTCTGGTATCTGAAACCTCCTTCACAAGTGACTCTGCCTTGCTGGAAAACCTGATATTGTGTCCACCAAACCCAACCTCGCAAACTACGTGGGTTACATCTAAACCAGTCTTTAAAAATTTCCGCTAGAGCCTTTCTGGTATCTGAAACCTCCTTCACAAGTGACTCTGCCTTGCTGGAAAACCTGATATTGTGTCCACCAAACCCAACCTCGCAAACTACGTGGGTTACATCTAAACCAGTCTTTAAAAATTTCTGCTAGAGCCTTTCTGGTATCTGAAACCTCCTTCACAAGTGACTCTGCCTTGCTGGAAAACCTGATATTGTGTCCACCAAACCCAACCTTGCAAACTACGTGGGTTACATCTAAACCAGTCTTTAAAAATTTCCGCTAGAGCCTTTCTGGTATCTGAAACCTCCTTCACAAGTGACTCTGCCTTGCTGGAAAACCTGATATTGTGTCCACCAAACCCAACCTCGCAAACTACGTGGGTTACATCTAAACCAGTCTTTAAAAATTTCCGCTAGAGCCTTTCTGGTATCTGAAACCTCCTTCACAAGTGACTCTGCCTTGCTGGAAAACCTGATATTGTGTCCACCAAACCCAACCTCGCAAACTACGTGGGTTACATCTAAACCAGTCTTTAAAAGTATGTTACCTGTATATGCTTAACCTAAACCTTTGAACCCTAACTTTCTGGTCTAGCAACCTGCCTAGGACTAGCAGCAGTCAATACCTACTTTCCTAATTGCAGGCCTTCCCAAACCCCTACTTACTAAGGGCCCAAAGCATCCTTTATTAGTTTTATGTCCTGCAACTTCTACACTATTTCTGTCTCCTACTATTTTCCTTCTTTCTCTCCCTCCTGACCTGCTCAACTGTGAATCTACCTACTGGCCACTAGGTGGCATCCTCTAACCTTCTGTTGGCTCCCTTTTCACTTGCTCTGTAACTCCCCTATACCTCTCTTCTTGTTCCTGAACCTCCTCGCCCATGACCGCTCTTCTTTCTCCCCTTGGCCCCTGACAAATCTCCCTTCATACCCTTACTAGCTACTAAACAACTGTACACTCACCCCTAGATATAGTTCCACTGAACTTGCTTCTTTCTTATCTGCACAACCTTACCTACTGGTTCTCCTTCTTTCCTGATTGTTTCCTGTGCACTACTACTCCTTTGTGTCTGTGCACTACCACTCCTTTGTGTCTACCCACTCCGTTCGCCCTGCGGGCTCACTCCGCTCCCCTCCCTGCCCCCAAATCTCACCCGCCCCTGGAACCTCTACATTTATCTCTAACTAACCACTCCCCCCATCTCTCACAGCCACTTACCACAACTTCCTGTTCCCACCTCCTCCATACTTTCTCCCCACCCATCTCTTCCTACCTTAGTTGTCTGGCCTCATCCTGTTACATCACTCACTTAGAACCAACTTAACATGTCTATCCAACATCACCCCACCCTACTACTAATTCTCATCACTACCCTAACAACCACCTATCTCTCTACCTCCTATGAACACAACTTATCCACTACTGTCACTATCCCAAACAAATATACCCTAACTACCCCCCTCCTACTTGCAATAATAATTTCAATGTCATCTATAACACCTCATATCTACTACCAAAATACCACCGTCTCTCCCACACCAAATACTCCACTTATCACTCCAAAAAGCGTGATATTTACCAGTTCAAACAATCACAATTCTACAACCTTTTCTTAATTAGCTCACTGACACATGGAGACATACACCCCAACCCAGGCCCTAAACTATCTCCATTTTCAACCAATTGCAAAATAGCAAATCCAAAGCTAACTCCACCTACTAAACCTCCTAAATCACTCTCTATAGCCCAACTTAATATACGTAGCATCTGCAACAAAATATCACATATTCATGCTCTACTAGAAGTCCAGCAGTTCGACATTCTCTGTCTAACTGAAACATGGCTCAAACCAACAATAAAAGACAATGAAATTGTCCCCCCAGGATATAACATCCTGAGACAAGACCGCTTAAGCAAAAAAGGTGGCGGAGTAGCTATACTCTATAAAATAGGCCTACAATTAAGCATAACAAATCATTCCCTTTTAACAAACACACATGCAGAATTAATTATCTCAAAACTTCAAATCAATCCTCACAAAACCATAAATATTATCTGTACCTATATTCCCCCAGGCAATAACACTATAATATTAGAAGACCTGCTAAACTGGCTTTCTTTGAATCTCCACCAAGAAACAATACTCTTAGGAGACCTAAATATTGATTGGAACTTATGCGAACATAATAATCCACCTACTTTTATTAATCTGCATGGCTTCACTCAACACATAAACATCCCTACAAGAACTAACAAACAGAGTAACAAAGAAACTGTACTTGATTGGATCTTAACAAATAGTCCACAACTACAATATACAACAGGTACTCTTCCAGATGATCTCAGTGATCACTCCCTAACCTATATCATCAGGCATAAAACCAGCTTATCTATCCCAGCTCAAGTTCGAATAACCCGTTGCAAAAAGAATTTTGACCCTACCCTGTTTCACAATGAACTTATGCAAATTAACTGGTCACCTCTAAAATCCCTCCCAATAGATGAAGCAGTTAATCACTTCAATAATACCTTTCTCACCATCCTAGAACATCATGCTCCCTTGCGTTCCATTCGTATGAAAGCTAAGACAGCACAATGGCTCTCTAACAAAACTAGGCAACTAATTCTTAATAGAAACAAAGCTTGGAAAAAATGGCATACCACTAAAAATTTAACTGATCATCTCTCTTTTAAACAAAAAAGAAATATAACAAAACAAGCCATACTTCAGGATAAAAGAAACTACTACACTCAATTACAACAATCTTCCCTCCACCAACCACAAAACTTTTGGACCGCTATTAATACTCTCTTATCCCCTGGTAAAGCTGCCACTCCAAAACCATCAGACTCCAACTCCAACTCCCCCACAGAAATAGCTAATGCCTTTAACACCTTCTTCACTTCAGCCATTCAAAAGCTAGCAAACCAACAAAGCCCTGATACCTCTAAACTATCTATGCCTAGCTCTACTCCCCCCCCCCATTTCACATCCAACCCATACCTACCTCCTACATTTTATCCCTACTTCAAAAACTCAAGCCAACAACCCCTTCAGCCGACAAATTACCTGCAGAATATCTCCAACTAGGTGCCAAGGCAATAGCTTATCCCATCTCTCTATTAATTAACAGGACTATAAAAGAATATACTATCCCTTCAACCTGGAAAATCTCACACATTATCCCACTCTTCAAAGGAGGTGACTCTTTGGAGTATTCTAATTTCCGCCCTATAGCACTACTATCTCCTCTTGCAAAAATAATGGAGAAATGTGTACACAAACAGCTACTAAATCACCTGTTAAGCAACAATCTCCTAGCTAGCTGTCAACATGGGTTTCGCCCATTCCATAGTACTACCACTGCCCTACTATCCTTCATTGACTCTATCAACATAAATCGCAACAATAACACTCCTTCCTCCACTTTCTTTGTAGACCTGTCAAAAGCCTTTGACATGGTTAACCATCAACTTCTCCTACACCGCTTAAAGTCCCTCTCTCTTGACAACAAAGCCTTGAGTTGGTTTTCATCCTATCTTGAAAATCGCAAACAGGCAGTTCTCTGGGATAACCATCTCTCTGATCTTCTCCCCACCTCCATAGGAGTCCCTCAAGGATCCATCCTAGGTCCTCTTCTATTTTCCATTTTATAAATGATCTGCATCTAGCCACTCCTCTATCTACTTGTATTCAATATGCTGATGACACAACCATCATTTGCTCCGCCAAAACCCAGACTGAACTTCACCTGCTAACACAAAACACCTTCACCACCATCGAACAATGGTTCTCCAACCACTGCCTCCTCCTAAACCCCAAGAAAACCAAACTACTGATCTTTCCACCCACTCACCTATCTCCCCCTATTGACTTCACACTTACATCTAACAATGGCACACTTATTGCTCCAGACCAAACAACTAAACTATTGGGTATTACTATCGACAACCAACTAAAATTTGACTTTCATATCAACTCCACCATAAAATCAACTAACAGGAAACTTGGATCTCTATATAGAATCAAATCTTTCTTAACACCTGAAGCTAGAACTATCATAGCTAGAACCCACTTAATCTCTACCCTATTATATGCTTCTTCTATATACACTAACCTTTCAAAGTACAACCTCAAGAAACTAGCCATGTCATACAACAACATAGCCAGATTTGCCACTGCCTCTCCATATAAAACTCACCACTGTTTGAATCTTTTAAAACTAGGTTGGCTGGAATTACCCCACCTCATACAATACTACCAACTCACTATTGCACATAAAGTCCTTTATCACCCGAAAACACACCAATGCTCTCTACACTCATAACACCCTATCACAATATGAGGCATCTCCGTTCCTTCAACAAAACACTGATAAAAACTTCTAAATCAAACAATGTAGCAGGAGATTCTATATTTTCCAACTCAATTGGCAAAATTTGGAATCAACTTCCACCAGACCTCACAACACTGACTTCTATTCCACTATTTAAATCCAATCTAAGACTCTACCTAAACAACCACAGGCTATGCTCCTGTAACGACCCTGGGTAACCTTTCTCACTCACCCTGCTTCCCCTCTTTACTCTTCACCTGGCCTTCTTCATCATTTCTCCAGCTTACTTAACTTTCCCTCTTATTAATCCATCTCTCTATCCCTCTTTATGCATTCATATTTCTTAACCTAAATACTGATGTCTTTGAATAACACACCTTAACCTAGCATTTTTATCTAACCTAGACTTCTGCTTTGCCTAACATAGAAATCAATTTCTGATATAGCCTGTAATTAACCTATGACATTGTTTTTATTTTTTATTTTTATTTTTATTCTTATTTTTATTGTATAAGTTTTTGTATATTTTTTATCTTGTTAAGTAGTAGTTAGTGGAGCTTTTCTCCTCGGGCCTCCACTGAAAATGGACTTGTATCCAGTTGGACTAGCCCGGTTAACAAATGTAAAATAAATAAATAAAATAAAAATATCCCCAACACCAAAGGCTGATTTTTTAAAGTTTTTATTTTGCAGTTTTTCTTGGATCCTGTAAAGTGGGGCTCAGTGATGATAACCATTTAGTCTGATTTTAACTGAATACAGATTTACAATGTTCACTTTTTTAAATAGTTTTGCCCCAGATTTGTTCTGCAGAGTTTTAGTGGACACTATATGTCAACAAAAAAGTGCTGTGTGTTTCAAAAAGCATTGCTACACACAGGAAGCTTGAAATATCCTTTGAATAATAAAATTAAATTTGAGATATTTATAAATCATTGCAATTGTGCTTCAGAAAATGACAGAAGAAACACCAGTACATGATTCAATAACAGCACCCACATCACTGCAGAGCCAATTCTACTTACTTTCTTAGCATAATGAACAGTATTGCTAATCAGCTATTCATGTGGCCTCATTTTTAATTTTTCATTTGCTACCTGGGATCGTCCAACTGGGTCACAGAACCCGTTTTCAGCAGAGACCCAGGGAGAAAAGCTCCACATTTAGACATTTATATCCATACATAGATTACAAATTTTTGCAACATGAAGTAAGTTAATACATTACATTTACAACAGATTAAAAATTAACAATGCCCAGTAGCGAGAGCTTTGTAATAAAGTTTGTTGCATCGTTTGTAGAATTACATGTGTTTTAACAATGGATTTCAAAAGAAGAAAGTAAATAATGTACTTAGAAGATATTAACATGTTAACAGTACTTAGAACATATTAACATGAAAACAGTACTTAGAACATATTAGCATGAGAGCAGTACTTAGAACATATTAACATGAAAACAGTACTTAGAACATATTAGCATGAGAGCAGTACTTAGAGCATATTAACATGAAAACAGTACTTAGAACATATTAACATGAAAACAGTACTTAGAACATATTAGCATGAGAGCAGTACTTAGAACATATTAACATGAAAACAGTACTTAGAATATATTAACATGAAGACAGTACTTAGAACATATTAGCATGAGAGCAGTACTTAGAATATATTAACATGAAAACAGTACTTAGAACATATTAGCATCAGAGTAGTACTTAGAACATATTAACGTGAAAACAGTACTTAGAACATATTAACATGAAGACAGTACTTAGAACATATTAGCATGAGAGCAGTACTTAGAACATATTAGCATGAGAGCAGTCTTACTCTAGATCATTGAGAAGCTTTACTAAGAGAGGGAGGGAGAAATAGCAGTTTTGTGAGGCGGGTTAGATAGGAGGACAAGTATAGATTGAGTAAGGGAGAGTGGAGAAGAGTTTTGGAGGGGGCTTTATAGATATATAATGGGTGATACAGAGAGAGAGGAGACAGTGGACAGAGTCATGCCAATATGCATAATGAGAAGCCTCCCTTTGTGTCTGCATCACAGACTTGAGGCCACATTGTGGTAAGTCACCTCATAGCCACATCAAAATATAGGATGTAAATAAGGGAGTCTGCATGAGAAACTGCAGCAGATGAAGTGGGTATGTGTACACTGATGTTTAGCGATTATGTACTCAGGATCAGCAGTTAAATGCAGAGGTATACATGACCAACTGAAAGGCAAGTAACACGGACTGGAGAGGAGAGCAATATCAGAAGTCATGGCGATGATACATGGTAAGGTACAAAGTGAGTCCTGTACCAAAAAATGACATGGAAAGGTACAAAATAAAAAGTAGGTTAAGAGAATGTAGACATTTCAGCACACTTTGAAGTATACATGGGAAATTAGGATGTAAAAATCAATACAGCAGTGTACAGCAACAAAGTGCATTGTATAATAATGCAAAGTGTCAACCTCATAGTCATGCTGTGCTTTGAAGGTAATTAAAATGAAAATAAATGTTTTCTGAGGTGTGTTGGTGCAACACTGTAGTTCACATGCCTGTGTATTCATGTTGTACTATAAAGGTGAGACACTGCAGGCATCATGTTGCAAAGAGTCACAAAAACACATGCATATAAAATGTAGCACATGCAGGCAGACTGCAGTGTAAAGCAGCAAGAAAAAGAGCACCAGTGAAAGAAACCCATGACTCCTTACTATGTGTCACTCCAGGAAAGAAGCCATGCTGAATACCCAAAACTATTTATCCAGTCTTCCATTACATAGATCTAACTACTATAATTCCCTGGAAAAGGGGTATCCAACCTTTTTGGCTCCGTGGCCACTTACCAAACAGTTCAGGGGCTACTTACCATACTTTGTAAGGTTTGGGAAACATTACCATGTACAGAATGTATCTGCCCATTCACAACAGTATGTTGTAGAACATACCGAGGAACAGATAAAATGCTTCAGTGGGACGGATTGTGGACACCTCTGCCCTAGAACACTACATCAGATTTATATTACTAAATTTCTCCTCTTCCTTTCTCTCACATTCTTCTTTTTTCCTGCCTCTCCAAATGTGTAAATAAACAATGTTCACTTACTCAACACTGGTAACCAAATCAAGCTGTCTATGTCTATGTACCCCAGAACCTTTTAAATGGTAATATGCCTACATAATGAATGTATTCTGCTCCACTGAGTTATTTCTCTTTTTTTTAATTGTGTAACTATAAATATTCTGTACATGCATTTGATCGTGTTTCAGATATCTGTAAATATATCTTACTTACTTATATGTACTATATAATTATAGGAGCTTTTCTCTCTGGGCCTCTGTTGAACAGGGGCTCTTTTCAGCGCTGACAGATTTTCCCAGTAAAGAAATGTAATACATTTAAAAAAAAAACAAAACCTCCCATGCTACAATGTATCAAGCATCCACCTTAGCAAGGATTGCCCATGAAGCAGTCAAGTTGTGAGTCCCATACAATATATCATACATCTGTGCCTAAAATCTTGGATCAATGAAATATTATTGCCATTAAAATCACATATCCTCCAAACAGTCAGGTAATCCTGGCAGAAAATATAGAAAATAAATAATGTGAGACAATGCCAACACCCCCCCCCCCACATAATGTATATACACACTCACACACACACACACACACACACACACACACACACACACACACACACACACACACACACACACACACACACACACACACACACACACACACACACACACACACACACACATTACAGGGTTGCTGACAGTCATGGAAATGTATCACATTACAGCAGTAAAAAAGAAAAAACACCCAGTGACGAGACTGAACCCTTGCCTATGTCACTAAGATTCTGTAGATCACTGTAGTTACATAGTGTGCCACAGAAGCAGTGGGAACAAATCTGAGGGGAACTAAAAAGCACAGACCTGTTTTTGAACCCCTGCCTTTGTCCAAAGATACATTCACCACAAAAGGGTATTAGCAAAACATGATAACAGAGTAGCTATGAAAAAGGTGGTTGCAATATATATTTTGGAGGAATAGAATGTATGATATCAGGGGAAACAAAATTCTCATACCTGTGTTTGAACTCCTGCACTTGCCCAAGAATATATTCACCAGTACAGTGTATTTGCAAGGAATGCAAATAGACTAGTTAACTATGAGGTTGCTGCAAAATACATTTCAGGGGAACAGAATAAGTGGTATTATAGGAAAACAAAAGGCAGAACCCTGTGTTCAACTCATGGGCATTAGTAAGATATGCCAGAGAAGTAGTTGTTCTTTCAATGTGTGACTACACAGAGACGTAAATTTAAGATAATGTTGCAAACTATAAAAGGAATATTGAAAAATGAAATGACCCTGGTGGGGACTGAAGGCCACCATTGACTGATTATAGTGAGGTATGGAATCTGTCAGATGAACATGTAACCACATTTTATCGATACATAGCATTATTAGCACATGACAAAGACAGTTATCACCATTCTACAAGTTAAATAATTGTAGTTTGAACCCCTACATGCCTAGCCCACAGTCTATTGACTTGTGCTCTAGCTAATGACACCAAAAAACAAGTTGCATAACACTTGTCAAAAAGCACACATTTGAAGGAATGTAAAGTGTGTGTGTGTGTGTGTGTGTGTGTGTGTGTGTGTGTGTGTGTGTGTGTGTGTGTGTGTGTGTGTGTGTGTGTGTGAATGCATATGGCCATGGTTAAAAGGGAATACAATATTTGGGGGATCAATCTCCCACCCTGTGCAAGTGACAACCAGGTAGAATTTCCCATATTATATCTGTTCATTAGCTTGTTCTTTTTTTTTCAATCAGTTATTAAAATATGAGTCATAACATACCAATTTACAGTTCCATAACATGTAACAACATACATAAATAATATATAACACATCCTAAAAGTATATACATTTCGCTGATTATAAGATGTGAGCCAGAAAACATTTTCCCCTCTCATCATCCCTTCCTTCAGTAGGGTTTTAGCAAATACTTAATTATTAAAATTCATCAATGAAACCCATCAGAAATATTAACTCTAACCTAGTTTATCTCATTAAAATTCTTTAGAACAAAGAAAAAGAAACAGTGAATTATTTTCTTCTCGTAATCTCATGTCTGTTCACTTATTAGACCAGAGGCCAAGGCCGTAGACATCTTTAAAAAGAGACCTTGGTGTTTTTTGGTATAACTTTCCAGCACTTAAATAATTGTAGCAAGAAGTATAAAAATAATTAACTAAATCCCATTAGCCCCCATATGATCAGTCTTGGCATGTCCTACTACTGGAATACCTAGATCCAAAAGCATATATCATTCTAGAAGGTAATAGATATCTGGTTGCCCACATTATTTTCTCAATAGCCCAGACCATAAATGTTGTTCTTGCTCGGACTACCAAACCATATGCACATAAATAGTTTTGTTGGTATCACATCTCCAGCAAACTACCTTGCCATCACCATTTCTTCTTTTGTATATCTGTATGGAGTGAATTGCTAGCAATGTAATAATTTAATATAGGAAAACTGATAATATTGGGACCTCATTCTTAGCATTCCAGCCCCAGGCAAGCATGTTGCTGCAATGTGTATGAGAGAGGTGAAAGTGCTGTAACTGGTTGCAGTTTGAGTGCAAGGATTCTGATCTGTTTGTATCACTAAGGTGTGCATGTATTTTAATTTAATGAAGTCCTGATTCTTGTTATCTAACTCGGAAGCACTCACCTATGCATGCTACTCTATATACCCACCTAGGGATTCACTTTAGATTATTGAATTACCAAAAACTCGAAACCCATATGGTTGAGACCATATGATCGAGTTTTCAGAAACTCGAAAATCTAAAGTGCATTAAAAAAAACCCCCACAAAACATAAAAACAACATTTCTGCAGGGGGGGAGCTCCCCTGCACCCCCACACCTCCCTACTTAAATATACCAACTTGAGATTGCACTACAATGAAGAAAAGGGAAATCTCCCATTCCACACTGTATGCAGAAGTACAGAACGAGAGGTTTCCCATGTCCCCGCTGTAGTGCGATCTTGGAGTTGATATATCTAAGTAGGAGATGGTGTGGGGGGTACAAGGGGGCTTGCCCTCATGCAGAAATGTTTTTATGTGTTGTCCTTTTTTATGCACTTTAGATTTTCAGGTTTCCGAAAACTCGATCTTATGGTCTCGACCATATGGTTTTCGAGTTTTTGGTAATTTGATAATCTAAAGTGAGCCCATGCCTAGATATCTAGGAAGTCCATTTTGTCTTCCTATAATGTTCTATGTTTACTAGAATTTTCTTGCATGTCACCAATTGCTTTCTGCACACTGAGAGAACCTATACTTCACTGGATTCAAACTCCTGCCTGCCTAACTCACATTTTCTTAACATGTGCATTGACTCTTGATGCCACAGCAGAAGTTACAAAACAATTGTCAGAAATTACACATTTGCAGGGGTATCATCACCAGTGGGTGTGAAGGAATATGGCTGTGGTTAAAATGTAGTCTAACACTTAGGGAATCATAATCCTCCATCTGTGAAAGTGTCGTAACCAGATGAAATTTCTCATTTGTCCAGTAAGCCACAGAATGAGTTATACAGCACGTCACATGGCACGTGTTTGGATGTCTTACATGAGCAATTTTGAACAGTCAGAAGTGCTCAGTGGATCTGGATCATACCCTTCCACATATTTCACTGACAATTTGAACACCACATCATGAATACATTGAACCTTGGAAGCTGTTGCATTTACAATAATAACAGGCTACTCATGCTTATACGGGTATTGCTTTCTGTCTTGCATCAAGGCTATCTGCATTCACATGATGGTCAGTGTATGATTAGCATGGAAGAAGATTTTTTCTTTGGCTTTTGGCATAGGACACTGCCACTTACCATGTTCTAAAAATGAGAATGAGTAGCAATGCTGCTTGATGCCCAGTGTTGGTCAATGGTAAACACAGAAAGATTAGTTTGTTTTACTGTTAAAAAAAAACAAAACTGTTGTCCATGTGTGTGATGTGATAAGCATGTTACTTCAGATGATATGTCATGGTTGGGAGCTATAACAGTATAGCAGTACTGCAAAGTACACATTATGGGAATAAAATCACAAAAGAGCAAGTGATATGCTTCAGATCCATGCTGTATCAAGTGAAGACACAAAGGAACTTATACTGTCATGTGTCTGGCAATACATAGATGAAGGAATGTTTCATACTGGAAGTCAAAAGAGTGATAACATGTGGATTAAGCAGGATGGTGGTATTTGGCATGGATGTATATAATACCCTGTAGTACAACTCGAGTATTTCTGAATGATATCCTCCATATAAGTTCAGGATGCAGTGTTGCCAGTACAAACAAAGCCAGACAAAGTTCATCTCTGTCTATATTCAAACATAGCTTGGATCTATGGATGCGAAAATCTATCTCAGGACTTCTCCCTTAATATTAATGGACAGAGGAAGTTCCTGAATGCTTCATCCTGTGATTGAGTCCCCTCAAATTATCTGTGGTATGATCTATGATCCTGGTTATTCTCATCAGGGTTAATATACAATTAATGACCATGGGATGGGTAAGGCCAATCTCTAACCAAATAGGATAGTTTAACTCGAGCAGAAAAAGGGAAATTCACTAGGCTTAAAATAACCAACAAAGACAGCTCGCATAGTATTTACCTATAAAGCTATGAACCTATCACACACACACACACACACACACACACACACACGCACACACACACACACACACACACACACACACACACACACACACACACACACACACACACACACACACACACACACACACACACACACACACATACTTGAAGTGGAGAGTTATATATGGGACATTATTTTATGGGATAGGTGCTCTTTTTTCATTTTATCAGAGAGCGAAGAAAGTTGGGAAAGGAATTCAGGGATGACAGAGGTAGGTAAGCAAGAGAATTTAGGTTGCAGGACATGAAAGACATGATGGGCAGTGATAGCAGTAGATACAAGAGGAAGAGTGAACACCAGACATGAGGACAGGATAGGTTATATTGAGATGCATAGCTCACCAGCTCAGACAATACAAGAAGTTATCCCTCACCCTGGGAGCTGTCACTACTGGGTCTTGCCTCAATAACTGTAGGCAGTCATGGGCAGGGGAGCACCCCAACCAGAAACTCAAGTATGCTTTTCATTTGGACAAATCAAGCATTATATTTCCTGTCAAGAATCTCCCACACTTGCTCTGCAAGCTTCTGATAGGTGATATAATTGCCACCTTCACTGGCAGAGCTTATTGTGGGTACCAATGCACCATTGTCCTGTGCAGGTAATGCAGGTAGGACAGAAGGAATGGAGGTAATCCTGGCAGGCTGTGACCCAGATGTGCTGCATGCCTGCTGTGGTGACACTGCTACTGCCACCTATGTCTGTGTGCACACATGTGTGTGGGGGTGACAGGCCAAACCACTGTGGATGGTGCAGGTCTCAGTGCTACTGCCTATAACCATAACAGAAATGGTAACATAAAAATAACTAAAAAAAAAGATGAGAGAATTAGGGTGAGGAAGACATAAACAAAGTAGTGAAAATGGTATCCCCAAGGTATGTTTCCTAGGCATACATTACAGTGATGGAATATAATAACCACAGAATAACTTTCACAGTTTTTGTAAGATAAGAATTGCTTATGTTATTTACCAGGGTTCTACTGCTATGAAATAATACATTCAGACAATTAACACATCATAATTATGCATTTGTTTTATTTTTAATTGAGCCACCATACATCTTAATTGTTGATAGTGTACATACCAGTTAAAATGATGATCCATTTCTCCACCTATGCAGATGATTGACATTCTGATGAAAAAAGTCTTCACCTTTGTACAATTTTACTATTTAATCTGTAGCATCACATTACTGTCTACCTTTGTTTTTTTGCTGTGTCGCTGTCAGTTGCCATTAATGTAACTGGAAACATTTTGGCAAATTAACAATGTATAACAAATAGTGGACAAAAAACAATTACCCTCCTTTATTTTATTTCTTAATCATCAAATGCAATTAATGACATATAAAGCATTTTCATAACAGCACACTGAAGTAAATTTAAGCTCCCACACTATTCATGTTACAACTGTCTGATTTTCAGTACAATGACATTTGAAAATAGACCCTGATAACATCAAAGCTAGTCTTTCTGTGGTGTTAGGGATTGAACCCACAACCATCACTATAGTTTCAGTGCATGTACATGTAACATGGTAAGTCACTTTTCTATCTATGCTGATTTTAGTATGCAGAATCTACAGTCTTTGTCTGCACAGTCATACTAATTGCATTATTACACGTCCGTAATGGCAGGTAATATGTTGGTGTATAAATGTGCTTTACCAGTATTGTAGGTGTTACGTATAACTATTGAAACATAGACACGTTTCACAAAATTGACCTGGACATTTCCTGGCTTTCTCTCACGCACTCCATTCACTCAATATGTATCTCGCAATTTCCTTCTATCTATTCAGGAGCTGGCGGAAAAGAAAGAGTGTAATAAGAATGTATATGGTGCCCATTGGCAGGCTGTATGGATAGGTAATTTCTGTTACACTTGCAGTACAGAGGTGATAACTGGGCTCAAAATTTGTCCTGACATTGGCCAAGGATGTCAGACTTTTGGTGCTTAATGTCACTATAAAGATGTTGGTACTGTTCCTCTGTGTGTTGGATGCCAGTAGCACTATTCCAGGTGTCAGCCATGTACTGAGACACAGTATAAACCTCCTGCAGGAGCTTGCAGCAATAATACTTATGGTGGAGACACAAAATGATCTTTGTCTCTTCCTCACACCATCTCTGTCTTCTGAAAAGAACACCACCTTCCCCTTCACAAGTAATGAGTCTCTCCTTCCAAGATGTCAGGAATATTGGCATTGATTTGGTGTCCAAAGTAAATCAGTCATTTCACATCTCTCACGCAGCAATGGGAAATGGGAACTATTGCATTTGCATGATGGATGCCAAAGTATATTATATGCGTATTGTACAATTATGGCTCTAGTGATAATGTAAGGTGTGAACATGATGGTCCTACTTCCATCTTTTTTCTGCTGAGATTACATGTTCTTCAGTGACTCCAGGTTAGAATGGTTAACCAAGAAATATGCATTGCATTCACTTTGACTGTTTTAAGTTCCAGAGCATGTGTGCATGCCTAGATGTACAAAACAGGCTTTACATAGTCAGCACTTCCATTGATCACATTGTCGCAACTAACATGCTAAGGGATTTGAACCTCAGATTGCCTCCTTCGCGATCTTCTGATCTGTCTACTATTGACATATGTCACACACTTTTATTGAACTAATCAGGCAGCACACATTTGCAGTGTCTTTGCCAGTTGTAAGGAAATGCACAGCCTTAAAGCATCAGGGGATACAAATCCTCAACACTGTATAATTTATAGCTATATTTCACAGATGCAGTACAGTAAGACTGGAATGGCGTTTGAGTATCTAATGGTATGCGATGGTAAATGTCAGGTCATCACAGCAGTAGAAATCACTGAAAAATGAAATCATAAGACAGGATTCAAACCCGTGCACAGCTCCGTCACAGTGAAATAAATACAGATTTATACAGGTATGCCATGAAAGCTGTTAGGCAAACAGGTATGCAGAGATGATCATTGTACTGGAATACACATAAATGGTGGAAACAATGGAGGGAGTTTAATAAAGCCTACATGGTCTTATTTACCATGTAGGCATTGTGGCATGCTACTTACACAAAAATAAGCAGGTCAGCGATCCAGTAAACAGATCTGAGCAACACGTACACATGCACCAACACAGACGTATCCATGGCATGCAAATCACCTCATAAGGAGGTGAATGTCATGCAAATGAGGGAGGTAGTGTGATCCAGCAAGCAGAGTGGCAGTCCTATAGACCCCATGTAGCAGTCTGTACTTTACAAGGAAAAATTCCATGTACAGGATGTTAAACAGAAAACAGAGGCAGTAAAAGTATAGTCAGATGGACAGAAATAGCATAGCAGACACAGATATGTGCAAAACTATCCACCGTGTGCCTCCAAACATAAGGGAAATAAGTTAAAATAATTTTAATTTTTTTAATTATTTGGTTATGTTTGCACAGTGTGCCACAGTGTGCAAACATAAAGTTATGAAAATAAATAAATAAATAAATAAATGAATAGCGGAAAAAATAAATTTCATAGTATGTGACAGAAATGTAGTATAGGACCCTGTGTAGAGTATCCACAATGGTGGAATGGTGCTTTTGCTAACGAGGTAGGGCCTGGAATAGTGTAGTTTCCAGGTTGTGTGCATGGATACCTATGCAAAGAGATGGGGTTACTAAATAGCACAAATGGGTGTCCGTGTCTGCATATCCCTTCCAGGTAGGCACAGAACCATGTCAGTGTTCACAGAAGAGGTAGCTAACATCAACAGGGGGCATGACTGAGGACTTGTAAGCTCATCGGAGCTAAGCTGCACCTGTTTGCGTGGTGCGTCGCTGTGCTCAGCAGGGGAGTATGTACAATGGCTGCTAAGCTTTGTTTACCTTCAGGGAGCATATTTCAGCAAGTTTGCATGGCACGCCATCATGCTGAGCACGCCCTTTGAGGGGGTGTGTACAGTGACTGCTGAACTTGTTTACATTTGGGGACCTTGTTTCTGCATGTTTGTGTCATGCACCTCAGTGCTGAGTGTATCTAAAAGCCAATGATATATTAATTATTGATTCACTTAAACTAGAGCTATTAAATGTTCTTAATGATATACTTTGCAGGTGGAATGCATCATAGGTAGCCAATCACACAGCCTACACCTACAACAGAGCCCAATAAAAGTTGCATACAACCTGCATTCTGATTTCTCCTCCAAACTCTACACCAGTGAAGTACAGGCTTGGGAAATTTAACTGAAGGAATGCTAGCAGCTGCTGCAGGTCTGCTACATCTGTATGTGCTAGATGCTGAAGTCAGTGCTGCTGGTGCTGCTGACAATAGGCCTAGGCAGAGAAGGAGAAGAGTGTTCAGGCCCAGGGTAACCTTCCAGGAACTACAGGAGTGGGAGATTGTAGAGAGCTACAGGGTAGACACGGATATACTACAATAACTCACTGAGCTATACCGATCTCAACTCAGACCCAGAGCCAACAGAGGGGAACCCATCCCAGTGAACACAAAGGTGTGTGTAGCTCTAAGGATACTAGCCACAGATGCTTTCCAAAGGCCAACTGGGGACATGACAGGGGTCTCACAGGCATCAGCATCCAGGGTAAACCACTAGTTCCTGGATGCCATGCTACCACATGCCAGTGAACTCATTTATTTTCCCCTCACCCCTGATGTGAGTGGCAGCAATGTGCAAAACTTATGCCATGTAGCACACTACTCTGTGGTACTGGGTGCCATAGACTGCACTCATGTACACACCAAGGCACCACCCGGTGAGGAGGGTAGAATTTATGCCAACCGTAAGGGGTATCACTCCATCAACTGCTAGGTCATGTGCAATGCCTAGGGCATTATCATAAATGTGTGTGCTGGCAGTCCTGGCAGTTATCACGACTCCCATATCTGGTATGCATCGCAGCTGTACCAGATGTTTGCTAGGGGGTACATCCTGTATGACAATTTATTGGGGGATGCTGGCTATGCACTAGAACAGTGGATGATGACACCCATCATAAATGCACACACACCCACGGAAGAATGCCATAATGAGGCACACACACAAACTAGGAATATCATAGAGCATGTGCTTGGGCTGCTGAATTCATGGTTCTGGTGCCTCGATATATCTAGCGGAGCCCTGTAGTACTCTCCAGCCACCTGTGCACAGATGTTCACAGTATGTGCCATGCTACACAATATGATCCTGTGGAAACAGCTGCAGAAGGATCAGCAAAGGGAAGTGACACTCAGCCCCAACCACTGCCTAGGTCCCCACAGCCACAGCCACAGGAGGACTTGGAGGAGGAAACCCCTGAGGATGTCCCTGTAGGCAGATGTAGGCATGCCCAGTATGCCTTGGCTAAAAAACAATGCATAGCACATGCACTGATGACCTAGGGCCTTAGGAACTGATACCTTACTCTGACTAACATCTTCTTCTTCTTCTTTTGGCTCTTCCTGGTTAGGGGTCACCACAGTGGATCATCTGTCCACTCATGATTGGCAGTGGAGTTTTACAGTGTCGAGTTGCCAGCCCGGCACCCAACCTTCCACAAAAAGCACACAATCACACCTAGGGCCCATTTAGAGTGCCCAATCCACCTGCATGTCTTTGGGATGTGGAAGGAAATCAGAGCACCCGGAGGAAACCCACGCAACCACAGGGAGGACATGCAGACTCCACACAGAAGGCACCCCAGCTGAGAATTGAACCGGAGAACCTCTTGCTGTGAGGTGGCAATGCTAACCGCTGCACCACCGTGGCAGCCCTTACTCTGACTCACATACATATAGTAAAAATGATGCCAGCCAGCCTACACAACCTGCAACTAACTGTGTATTTGCTGTGTACTGCATGCATCAGACAGAATCAGCCCCAAACTACAGGTCTGTCAACTGCTGCATTCGCAAGTTAAGTCACTCACCTATACACCACTTGTAAGGAGTATTAGAATATGGTAACATATGTATGGACCTGCCACATGTATGCAAAAAAATATAGTGGGCTACTGGGCTACTTGGTGAGATCTAACAGCCACATGGGGCAGCTGGTACTCAGTCCAATTGTATGTGCTCCATATTATTCACTAGGCCACATGGCTGGAATATCCACTACATTAGTCTAGGGAGATGGTAAATAGTGGAGTTATAGGGCAGTTGTACAACTGTCTATTCCAGGATGCAGCAGATCATGGGCTGCTCGTCACCCACTCCATCTCATGAGTGTTGTAACAGTAAGTCAGCAATGATATATCAGCAGATCAGCTATTCTCAGGGCTGTGACATAGAACCTGTGCACACGTTGGATGTAACATGTAACACAGGGATGATAATGTATGTCTGTATGCTACTGATTGTGTGATGAGTGACACATCTCTGTCTGGTGGCCTGTGTTGCTCAGTGGGCTAGGGATGTCAGGATGGATGATGGTGTTGATGGTTTGAATCTGGTAGCATCCACATCTTTTGCATGTGAGGTAGTCATATGGTGGTATTCCCACAGACTGTCAGACCCCTCAATCTGTTACTGCAAGAAAGCTGTACAAGTCAGACAGAATGGGGGGACAAAGGGCCATAACTACAGACAGACATTACACATGCTCTAATTAAAATAGAAGGTGGCCAGTATAACAGTGGGTTGCATCACAGCCAAATATCTGCAGGATGTAAAGTCCTTCACTCAGATGTGTCTGTAGGTAGTACTATTCAGTGACAGCATTATACAAGAAGTTACCGGAACACCACAAATGTAGGAGGAACAGACCAGACATATGGAGCAAAATGCTGGACTTTCTGCAAAAACAAGTGCAGTGAGAGGTATGCAGACTGTTACTCTGTGCGTGATGTTACATTATGTATCCCAGTCACACATTACATAAGCAGACAGCTGGAGAATGCCAAGGACAGGTTCAAGGAAGTGCTGTACTGCAGAAACAGATGCAACTGCCAATGTCTGTAACACACAAAATCCCAGACTGGAGTACAGATAGCTCTGGCCTGGAGTCACCTTGTAAGTACTGACAGTCCCACTGGACATGCTACTGCACTTAGCTAACTTGAGCACAATTCTGTTGCCTCTCCATCACAAAGACCTGCTATGTGGAAACATGGCTGTACATACAGACAGCTACGTGTACATTCTGTCTGTCCCTATCCTCCAGTCACATGAGTAGTGTATCTAGCAGTATGTACCCCAAATTCACATAATACTGATATATATATATATATATATATATATATATATATATATATATGTGTGTGTGTGTGTGTGTGTGTGTGTGTGTATTTATATATATATATGTGTGTGTGTGTGTGTGTGTATATATATATATATATATATATATATATATATATATATATATATACATATACAGTACAATGATGCATATATTCTCTACATATATCTGTATAACACATATACATAACGTACACACACAGCGACATTTATAGACACATCCCTGTTATTCAAATTTAAATATATATATGTGAGGATATATGAATTCCTCACATACCCTATGAAAGCTGTGGTTATCTACACTCCCACATCAATGCAGTTGCCCACAGGAACCAAACCAAGGCTGCAGCACTACATATTCCACAAACCCTCAGACACCTGTGGCTGCAGAAAGTCACACATGTAGACAGACACTGGTGAATATGTGGTGTAATGTATAATGGTTCCAACACATGCCTTCAACATGGAAAAGTGTCCCTGGCCACATTTGCCTGTATAACTGTGGCCAGCCAGATATGGCCATACTGGTTACTGTACACCCATAACAGGGATATTAACAGATACCCTACTCCTAGGACAATAGATACAATAACAGTACCAAGCAATATCACTCTGCAAGCCACACTTGCTGTCCAACAAGCCTATTTTGGCAGTCCAAAAGTATAGTGCCTGCAATCACATATTCAACCCATGTAATCTGTGGAGCAAGTAATAAGTACTGCGAGCTATAGTGTGTAACAGAAAATTGATAGGGGTTCTAATCTCACAGCAGCTAACTCAGTGTGTGTGTGTGTGCACATGTGTGTGTGTGTGTGTGTGTGTGTGTGTGTGTGTGTGTGTGTGTGTGTGTGTGTGTGTGTGTGAGTGTGTGTGAGTGTATCTGTCTGTGTGTGTGTATAAATATATCCCCTAGCAGTACAAGTGACATACCCTCATGGGCTATCCCCCTGCAATGGTTATGCACTTTTTGGCCATGTAACTAGCTGCTTCCCTCTAAATCACCCTCCTCTACATGGCTTGCTGATGTCATCCACCTTAAAAGTGCTAGCTGACAGTCTAATATTAGATAAACTCCATGGCACATGCAATAAGTACTGTGAGCTATAGTGTATAACAACAGATAGGTAGGGATTCTAATCTCACAGCAGCCAACTCAGTGTGTGTGCATACCCATAGTGCATACATATGCTAACCTTTGTAATCTACACATTGGTAGGGGTTTGAATTAATTTACTGGTTGTGTGTGATGTGGCCTCCCAAAATAATTACCACAACATGACCTGCTTATATCAACAAGCATTATGTGTCCTACATGGATAGTACTAGTAGACATGAGGCATGGTGTGTGTGCATCCAATATTGTCCTCTGTACTGTGTACCACTACATAGATTAGTGTTCCACTGTGCATGCAGCCAACATGCACTATGTGTGTGCAGTGGCATGTCCTGTATCCAGTGAGTGGAATTACTGCTAGCCTGAATGTGGCCATGTGTGGGTGTCAGGCTGTGACTGGATTGTACATCATGTCACAGAGCTGTAGGTCATGTGCACATCACTAGCATGATGGTCATACAGCTATCACAATTGCAGACTTCGCTACCCCTCATCACAGGAATAGCAGATATTGCCCAAGTCCATGGGAGATGCAGCCACACACCAAGTGCTGAGATGACATCTGCCCAGCCAATCATACAGATGGCATGTGTGGAAGTGCACTGAGGTGCTTTCTGTACCATACCAGTATGGAGAGTCTGTGTTAGGGGTGCATTACGTCTGCTACACAAATGTCACCAACAAGCATGCACTACTAACATCACATAGTGGCTTAATATCCTTAGGGTGACTAATCCATCTACTATGCTTCCTAGAGATAGGCAGCATATACAATCAAGTGATGTCACACCTTGTCCTGTATGCATGGCACAGATCAACTATGGTACACTGAATGGTACAAGCGGCACTGACACACATTGCAGATGAACAGTGGTGAGAACATACTGATGTGACAGGACCCTGTGAGAGGTCATACTGTCATCTGCATGTGCCAAAATAGTAAGGAAAGTATGTCAACAGATGGCCATTGTAGTCAGATAGTGGCATGCTGAGGGAGCAGTATATGGAAGGTATGGGTATGTCACCTATCGGTGACTGTGACTGCAGCTATGCAATATGAATCCTGCCATACCAATGTACAGACATGTTGATGTGTTGCACATGAGCTGTACACCTGTGTGGCAGGGTCTGTGTGGCTACACATCACCCCTACTTATGTACATCACATGTAGGGACTGCTATGCTACTAACTGGGACAAAGGTATCCCCAATGGAAGGGACAGTACATATATATTCAATTGGAGTTTATGGCCATTACTATGTCAACAGGCATGTATTTGTAATACCATCATGCAAGACACCAACATATAACACAGTGACTGTATGAGTGCTCACTAGTAGCAGGCAGCAGCCAACATTGTTAGCCACAGTCAGTCAGTACCTGAGTGTACTGTGGAGACATGCAGTCCAAGCAGTAGAGGACTTGCAACTGTGCCCTGTTGAGCATTGGTGCCTACAGAACAGCTATTGGAGTCAGATGTCCCTATGTTGTGTATGCCTGCCATCAGTGGGCCATGTAGTGACCCCCACATTGACAGTATTGTGGATCCCTAAGTAGGTACTTTTTATATGTTGCCTGTACAGGTGGTACAGTGAGATTGCATGACTCAGTCTGGGGGTTGTACACCCTGTTGTACTCCCACCCATGTCCCTGCTGACTGCCATGACAAGGTTTATGGCAATAGTATGGCAGCAGGGCATGCTGCAAAATGTGTAAACCATTTAAAGACTGGTATGTCAGCTGGTATATATACAAGTGTCTGAGAGTCAATCCATGGGAACATAACATCCAGACACAGGATATTTGTAGATGTGTCATATCCATCACCACACCTTAAAGATATACATTCAGAGAGCACAGGTGACACGTATCAAGAGTAGCAGACCTTATCACAAAGTATGAATGCATGATTACATGTACTGAACCCAATGTCCCTGTTAGATTGTTACAGACATATGCCCCTAGGGAGCCATGTACGTATACTGTTGTACCTTGGAGACATCATAAGTCTGCTGTGCTGTCATGCCATCCTGTGCTGCTGTATTGCAGCCATGTGTCCATAGTTTATTCCCTCAGACTCCTGGAATAGAAACATACACCAATCCGTGAGACACATGTCATCCTGTAATGCTACCACCAGTACAACATCATACAACAAAAGGTATACAAAGTTTGGTGCATAGACATGACACAATACTGCATTACACACATCCATGTCAAGTAATGTAGTCACCCTGGGCATCAGACACATCATTTAATTTCTCTGCATCGATGGCAAGGATGACAGGGATGTGGCACAGGTATCATCACATGCACAGGGTGTGGTGTGGGGGTGCTGGAGACCTAAGCTCTGCCAAATAGCTGACAGCATGTGTGTGAGTCAGGAAGGTGTGGGGGTTACACGGGCCATGAAGAGGTGCTGTGTGTGTCTGTAAGTGACCTGCATGTGACAGTGGTGTTTGAGTGTGTGTGTGTGTGTGTGTGTGTGTGTGTGTGTGTGTGTGTGTGTGTGTGTGTACATAGTTCAGCCAAGTGCTAACTCTACACGTGTGTATGTCATACAGCTGTGGACCGTACAGGTAAGAGTGGGCAGTTCACTGTCTCTGGTCATGAATACGGGAACTGGCTCTGCCAGCAGTTGCACTGGCACCACCATGCCTAAGGTCAGATGCGGTGGTAGTACCTGATGGTGACTGCTGTCTGCTGGGTCTTTCTCCCCCCTGCAGGTCTGCCCAGGACCACGTGCCCACAACCTGCCATGTCATGATGTGGACAGCACACTTCCATCTGTAGTGCTGGAGGTACTGCCACTAAAGAACTGTAAATGTGTATGGCCATGTGGACTCTTGTTGCTGACCTTCGTCTATGAGTCCAATACACAATTCTGGCCAGACGTTTCAGCACAGACAATGTGCAGCCCAAGACAGGCACTGTCTCAGCCCAACATTTGTCCACTACATCAGTGAACTGATCCAGGGTGTCCCTAATGCAGTGGAGGCAGTCACACATGTCAGACTGTGCTGCATCCATAACCCCAAGCATACATCTGGTGTTCAGAACATGCCTGTGCATCCATGATGGCTTGAAACATACATCGAGTGACTCAAGATGTTACACCAACAAAAGGTGGTTGATGGACAGCAGGCCTCCTACAAGTTCCTCTGTCAATATACCTGTGTTGGACATCACTAACTCTTTGGCTATGGCCAGTGTTCGCATTCACTGGAGCCATAGTTGCTACACTTCCCTGATCAATGTGTCCATCTTCTGACTGCCCAATATATGTGGCCTCTGGGGACGTGGAATGTGTGGGCATACTGACTATGTGCAGAGACAATGGGGGCCGAAGAGGAATGTCAACCTCTGGGTCAGATTTTGCCACCGACAACCCCACCTGTGACTCACTATGGCCAACATCATCATCAGAGTTTGATGAGACACTGACATCAGGTTGTGAGGGGGACAGACTCCAACCCCCTCGGTCACCTGTGAAAACCAAGTCAAAAGCAGTACATTACTACCTGCACTTTTATGTATGGTAGTCTACGCAGACTCCTACAAATGAGGAGCCACAACTGCATTACCAGTCTCACATTTTCTCATCTCTGCTCCCATACACAACAGACAACCTCAAAACAACATGCACACACAAGTCAAAGCTTTTATAACATGCACATCAGCTACATCCAGTTAAAGTTGCCAGTACAATTTACCTGTATGCAATATGACACTATGCATGATAGAACTGCATATTAAACCCAGTGCACCTATATTGAGAATTATATGTCATTACTAGTGTCACTGCCTCAGGTATATAACATCTACCTTTTGTGTTTGAACAGGCATCTTGGATTACTTGCCTCATTTATACCAGGTTGCATAGTTGATCATAACTATAAGTGCAAATGTGTTAATATCCATTCAAATACACACCTGTGATTATCCAGTCTATGAACTATAGTCAGTTGTTCCAGAATGGCACATACAAATATTCTAACATGGCTAAACACAACATTTGTACATAGTGCAATATGGCAGCCATTAACTTTCATAGGGTATATATGATCTGTAAAACAACAGTATCATGCTTACCAGGTACAGGACCACAGGCTTGGGCAAGTCCTGACAGACCTATGAAAGGATGAGGGAGAGGTATTGTCAGCATCACCATATGTTGCAGCACTACAGGGTAATGTGTGCATATATCCACTTGTACAGTAGCCACTGTTACTGGCTGTTTTGCTGAGATTCAGAGCATGCGTGCACAACTGAGCTTAAACCATAACCCCTCATGCAGATAGACCTGACACCCATGTACAGGTATGTGCAGCCTGCCACAATGACTGATAAAGTATTAAAATGGTGGACAATGTAAGCTTACCTAGATGCTCCTCTGCTAAGGGCATGGTGGCACCCACCTCCACGATATATGGTGTGATGGATGCCTGGAAGCTGTCATGTGTTCCTAGATTCACCAGGAATTCCTCTGTGGCCGAGAGTGGTTGTACCATTGCAGGCCCTCCACTGGTGGTGGCATGATCCCTGGTAACATCAGCTGTCCATTGTGCAGCATTCATCATATCTGTGGCTCTGTGTTACACCTGCTCATATGTCCTGTCCTGCTGGCCAATCTGATTGACATCCTGCACAAGGCTTGCCCACAATGTTGTCCATTGTTCACGATTATACCTCCCCTGGACAACAACAACATCTGATGATGCTGCTTTAGTGCATCCACTATTACCTCATTCTCTGCATCACAGAAGGAGGCATGTCATCTGCAGTGCATGGTTCCTGAAAGACAAAAAAAGGGGAACACATTACAAGGCCAGATACATAAACATCCACTATATACAGATTTAGCATGCCCATAATAGCCTGCACTACCCACTGCCCCCTCATACATCATAACCCACAGTCTGGCAACATACTAGGTGTGTGGATCACAGCATGATAGTAGCACTACGGGGGTATGTCCCCATGTGCTGTGACAGACTCTGTTGTATGTTCCTACACCCAGCACTGCAGTGTACTGTGGTGTGTCTCCTACTGACAGCATCCCACTACTATATCATACTGCCAGACAAGTAGCAGTGTGCTACTACAGCCACT
Organism: Protopterus annectens; assembly: GCF_019279795.1. Taxonomy (NCBI): domain Eukaryota; kingdom Metazoa; phylum Chordata; order Ceratodontiformes; family Protopteridae; genus Protopterus; species Protopterus annectens. The sequence continues at coordinate 213,601,986 of NC_056738.1, forward strand.
ATATGGGAACAGTCCAGCAATACCAGTGTTGCTTAGGGAGAGCTGTGGAACATTTTTATTGAATCAGTGTAGGGAGTGTGGTGCTGTGTCTGCAGATGAGTAACACACTTCCTGCACTGTCTAATTATATTATATAAATGTAATTTCATTGTTTTTTAATTTTTTTAAAAACCATGTTTGTGGAGCGCAGCAATGCTAAGCAGTGCCAAGACACCTGCCAGACATCTAAAAATAGAAACCAGATGTATTAAATTATGTATTTAATGGTCAAGTTAAAGTGTAGCTGAATGGGTTTGCGCTGCATGGAGTGGTGCCCAGCACTGCTTAAAGGTAACTCAGAGGTATATATAAAGGTAGAGCAAAATTCCACATATCCACATAGCTAAATGGGTAGACCTACAACCTTATGTGCAGTAGATGCAGCATTTGAATACATGGAAGGGCAAGTAAGCATTTATTTTCAAAACAAATTATGCAAATTATTTTTAAATCCTTGCCTGCTGTGCTCAGCTAAGCTCTGCTAAGACCTGCTAAGATGTGCTAAGTACTGCATAAAAAAAATAACGGCTGATAAGGTTTATGCACTGCTTTGCACTTCCTGGCTGGTTTGCACACCACTATGCAGTGTTAAGCACACAGGTTTTCAGGTTTTTACACTGCTCAGCTCAGCTGCACTGGTTTGTGTGCTGCTAACTGATGCACCGCATTTTTAAATACTGCCCACTGGTGTGTAAAGTCAGGAAAACAAGCTATATTAAGCCCAATAGATTGGAATACAGCATAAGCTGTTGGGGTTCTGTCTCTGAAGGCTATTATGGCAGGTGTTGGTGAGAGTTTGCACTTTCAGGTGCAGCATTGGGGCATCCTGGAGTCCAGGGTCATGATCGGACTCCTTGTAAAAGAACATGAAGGCCGGCTTCTGCTGGGAAGTTACCAGGGCTCAGAGTGCAAGATGGAGGCCTGGGACTGGGTGGCAAGGGACCTCTCCAGTGCAACTGGCATCCCTCACACAGGTGAGCATTGTCATCACCACTACAATGACCTGAATAAATGTAAGGGGGATCTCTTAGACACCTGGGTACAAGAATTTCAAGCAGGAGATGGTCCCACATGTATGTAAGTACCTTTACCTGTGCATCACTAATATCTAATCTGAGCATCTGCTAAACTGGTATGCATAATGGTGTTCTTCTCTCCTAACAGATAGGCAGGAGAGGGCTCACAACATCGAGGCACATGTCGGACACTTGGCCAGGTTGTGCAGTGAGTGTGGTGAGTACATATGTAGTTTGCTATCTATAGTCAAATAAGCATGAAAGAGTAAAGCATTGACTGTAGTTAGATAGGAATATATAGTAAGGATTGTACTGCAATGAATGTAGACTTACAGCTGTACTGCAATAAGTGCATACTGCCAACTGTAGTGCTATAAGCAGGGAAGAGTAAAGCATTAGCCATAATAAAGTATATGCAATAAAGTTTGTAGTGCAATAACTGTGGACCTATAGCTGTATTGCAACACCTGCATAATGACAACTGTTATGCAATAAAATACTCACAACTATACCAGCAACCACATGAAGGGATCTCTAATAAAGTCTGTTGTGCAGTAAGTGTGGAATTAGGGCTGTTTTGGAAGAAATCAATTATGACACCTGTTTTGCAATAAAAACCTGCACAAAAGTATATCTAATAAAGTCTGTTGTGCAGTAAGTATAGATTCAGGGGGAGTTCAAGATGGCCGCCGAGCAGTGAACACACACTTTCTGCTGCTCCTGTATCAACCAAATCTATCCGCTCAAAAAAACCTGCATCTGGCACCAAATTGAACAGGAAAGGAGTATTTCTTCTAAACCACACTTCATGGAAAAGACCTATAGCAACATTTTGGTCTAAAAAGTAAAATTTTGTCATTTTTCTACAGGGGCTTACCTCTAGTGACTGGCTGAAGGCCGCAACTGCATGGTGGCATCATTTTCTCTGAAGAACTGAGTTCTGAGTTCTAAACAAGAAAAGTTAAAGGAGAATTCTTTAAGTCACTCCCTTGTGGCCTAAACCTATACTTTAATTCACCCAGTGATGGCTAACCAACAAGAATCCATGGATGCTATAACTTCTAAAACCAAACTATCTTCTCTAATGTCACCTGAAAAGGATGTAACAGCTAATAGGCAGAGAATAAATAAATCAACACAGGATTCAAATAAAGGAGCTGCTAAATCTAAAGGTGAGTCTGTTCTCTCACTAGATGACCTTAAAACAGCATTACAGCCCTTGCATGAAGATTTCAAATTATTCTCAGACAAATTACATTCATTTGGTTCTAATTTAGACCAAATTACATCCAGAATTAATCTTATTGACAAGAAAACTGAGGAGAATTCAAAGCAAATACAAGATTTACAAACCAAGGTAAATACAAATGACAACATTATTAGTGACTTATAGCAAAAAATAATAGACTTAGAAGCACGCAGTAGGAGAAACAACATTCTAATACGTGGCATTCCAGAAAAGTTTGACCAAGTATAACTACCAGTCATACTAAGTGCGATTTTTGAACACATTACTGAAAATAAAATCTTAGCTAAAGAAATCATTATTGAAAGAGCTCATAGAGCATTATGAAGATCACAAGATGAGGGTGTTCCTAAGCAGATTTATGCAAGGCTACTAAATGCTGCACATGTTACCACACTCCTCATGGCTGCAAAAAAGAAAAGTAACATTTCATGGAGAGGTCACAGGATTTACCCCAGCCCATTAAGGCTCAAAGACAAGCTCTAGCTCCTTTTTGTGCTTTGTTAATCAAAAAAATTACGCTTCCAGATGAAATACCCAGCCATCCTCTCCTTCAGCTACGGGGATCAGAAGTTCCTAATACACTCTGCAGATGAAGCTAAAAAAGTATTTATGCAAGCTTTCTAGGAACTACCTGCTTAACTAGCTACACTGTTAAAGCTAGTAAAATAATATAATCAATATAATACAGTATATGCTTAAAAGCTATGAATTACTGTTAAAACTAACAAATAGTATAACCAAGATGAATACACCTACAAAAACCTATCTCTGCTGGCTTTCTAACACTGCTAACTGATTCTAACTTACCCTGTCATCTTCCCAGCTTATTTTTACCATCATCTGGATGTCCTGGCTTTTTTTTTGTTTTTATTTCCCTCTCTAGCTCTTCAGCAATATGTTGGCCCATTTGTATCAGTGCACGAGGCTCCCTGTGGCCTGTTGAGGCCTTATTTAGAGCTCCACAAGGGTTCCCTAAGCTCCCAGGGCCGTTTCAACATTCCATTACCCAGAATGCAACAGGAACATCAGCCGATGACATCACGAGGTCAGAGGTCGCAACAGAAGAAGAAGAAGCAATGCATTTCTGGGAATGCTAATATCATGAATTAGAGCTTAGGGAAGATGAAATGGATCTAAAACAACACTTTCTGGACACTTCAGGATGGGAATAATTTAAATGGACTATAAAGGACTCTGGTCAGGGTAATTCAGCAGCCTAATCTTATGTTTAAGTAATGAATTTATTACAATATAGGTTTTTTCTAGCAATACAAATACATCACTTTGTCAGAAGTCTTTCATATCAAAATGTATAGTAGCTGCCATCTGCTGGTCATGTTGCAAAACAACAATGCCATTTTCTGTGCCTTTCAGTTTTTCAAAAACAATATTTTATGTGTTCCCATTTGTTTTCTATTTTGTATTTAGGTGTGTGTTTAAGTGCTCATTGTGAAAGTGTTTGTGATACAAACTCAGACTGTGTGAGTAAAATAAAAAGCCTATGCAATTGTCAAAAGTTATTTAAAGACAGCTAAAGACAATTGCCTGTTTAGTAATCCATTAGTCTGCTTCACAGCTGTGCTACCTTTACTGAAAATATGTCTTCAAGTTTGAAATTTATCTGTTGTTGCATGGTAACACAAATTAGCATTTTGACTACTTTCACCATGATTCAATAACGATTCATGAATCATGATGTTTTAATTCTATACTGAAAGTACAGGATATGGATGGCTTGTTCTTTCTCTCAATGAAGGTGGATCTACAGAGCTAGTGAGCTTGATATGCTGTATGCTTGTGCTTGGTTTAATTAGCCGGCTTGCTAAAATTTTCTTTCTTGCTAAAAAGGCTGGCTAAACTATGTTTTTTATTGGTTAGTGATGATATGTGAGTTATGTAGTTTATTGTGAACTGCATTTAGTGAAAATCCAATTATCTGCTTAGGTTGTCAATTAATGCTCTTGTTTCTGTCTTTCTTTCTTTAATCCTATTGTTATGTAATTTTGTGTGTAATGCATATTTAGTAAACCCAGCTAGATATCTAGATAGGTAAAAAATGTATTTACATTACTCAGGGCTATTCTGTTTGTTGATGTATATATTTAACCTGTCATTTTTTCTTGTTATAATTACCCCCTTCATTAACTTCCCTTTAGAGCAGTATGCTCAGTTAGAGCTTATCTAAGTTGACTGTCCCTTCTCCAGACAGGAGACCAAAACATAGTATTAGGTTATGATGGTACTTACTGCTATGCCAGTTATAAATAGAACCTGCGTTACTATCTGCCGTAATGGTTATTAATAGCTCTGGTTATAAATTGTGTTGGTTTCAACTGCTTAGTAACTTTTATTGTCTATATTACTCCAACCTCACTTGCCTATTTGCATGGAAATTTTCGAGGTCAATAATCTAAAAAAAAATGCTGTATGTAGTATGTTCTTATGGTGGCATTGTTTTATCTCCTTTAACTCCTAACTCGACCGTCACTTTGCCTTTAACTGTCCATTCAATGTACATATGTTTTTCAATATTCCTTAACATTTTTGGGAGTAGCATGATGGTGTAGTTGTCCAATATTTGTTGGCGCTTGGACTATTGATGTTAGTTTATATGTCTCCCTGCTCTGTTCTTGTATTATTCTTCATAAGCGAAAATATTTAAAAACAGATCACTTGTATCAATCTAAAACTTTTTCAAAAATGACTCAGGGAGACAGGTGGTTAGGCACGGGGTTTATTGTAAGGAGCATGGATGCCAGAATATGATTTACTACCACATTACACTTTCTGTCATATATAAAAAATGTATTTATTAATTACATCGTCCCTGGTAGGGCTTTTTTCTTAGTTTATCCTAGCATATATCTATGTTTTGAATCTAATTATGATGATTAGTGTGAATTCCTGGAATGTAAATGGACTTCAAGAAATCAATAAAAAGAAACTAGTTATGCACCTGATTTTTCAGGATAAATCCAACATCGTCTTTTTACAGGAGACCCATATGACAAATGTTCAATGGGATAATGTTAAAAAAAGAAATTGGATTAAACTTGTGATATCAGCAGGGAATAGCCTTGCATCAAAAGGCACTGTAATAATAATTAAAAAATCCTTTCCTGGTGAAGTGCTAAATACTAAATTTGACCCGAATGGTAGATGATGTTTATTTTCCTGCTCATACCCTCAGGTAAAATCCCCTTTACTTTTCTTAAACCTATATAGCCCTTGTACAAACCAGCATTTGTTCTTCTATGAAATACATAATCTACTACTTCAATTTCCTAATCATCTTTTCATTATTGGTGGTGACTGGAATGCACTCATGGACCCCTTGAATGATAGTAAAAATAAAAACAGGAAACAGCCCTCACAAGTAACTGCATCTATTCAGGATTTGATAAATAGCTTCAACTTAGTTGACCCTTTTTTAATATTTGACCATGACAGAGAGCTAAATAAGTTCACGTTTTATTCGGCTTTGCATAAAGTCTGGTCCAGAATTGATTATTTTTTGGTCTCTGATATCTTTTGAAACAAAAGACCAAACTTTGCCCTTGAGGCTAGATGTATATCCGACCACTCGAATGTCTCACTTTGTATGAATCCCACTCACCACCTGAATCGCAATGGTAGTAGTCCCACTTGGTCACTAAACAGTAACATTCTTAAAAAAGAAGATGTTCTGCAGGAAATTAATGATTATCTGAAACAATTTGATGCAGAATCTTGTTTATCCACCATCCCCTTAGATATCTAATGGGCTACGGCCAAAGCGGTCATCAGAGGAATACTCATACAAAAATCATCTTATTATAAAAAAAAAGAGAAATTGTACATCAATAACCTCAACAATGAGCAAAAGACGACTGATGCACAACTACAAAAGGATTTTTCTCCTGAACTGGAAAAGAAACTACATGTGATACAAAAAAAATGTACTCATTTCACTTACAAAATCAATCCTTGGTAGAACTCAAACTCCTTCACAGATATTCGGAATGGGCCCATACCCCCTCCAGAACACTAGCTGGACTCATAAACATCAAAGAGGGACCAAACTATATTAATGAAATAAAATACAAAGGGAAAAACTTATACAGTAATGAAGATATTGTTAACTGTTTTGTAAATATCTTCACTGAAATCTATAATCCCCAAAACCAGACCCCAAATGAAATGCACAAAAAATTCCTAAATGAGCTATCTGTTCCAAAATTATCCTTCACGCAAAACACCCTTCTAAACAGCCCCATAACACTGTATGAAATAGTGCTAGCTATTAAAAAGCTTAAACCAAATAAGGCGCCAGGTCCTGATGGCTTTACAGGAGAATTTTATAAAACTTTTAGTCGTCACCTTTCTAAAACTCTCCTTGCTTTGTATAATTATATCATCTCGAAAGGGATTACTGATAAGTATATGAACAATTCGAAAACAATATTCATCCCAAAACCAAACTCTGACAAGTCAAACCCTCTCTGTTATAGGCCCATCGCCCTTATTAATGTTGACATCAAAATCTTATCTACCATTTTTGCTAATAGAATTCAGAAAGTTATAGCTACAGTCATTTCTCCTGAACAGTTGGGATTTATGAAACAGAGGCAGCTGTGTGACAATACTCTTACCTTAAACACATTAATGTTGTTTCTAAAAAGTGATAACCACCCGCGTTATGCACTTACCCTAGATGCTACCAAAGCCTTTGATAACGTTGATCTAAACTTCCTTTACCTAGCCATGAAATTCTTTAACTTTCCTTATCTGATTATCAACACTATTAAGATGCTTTATAACAATGCCTCTACTTCCCTGTATATAAATAAAACTTTATCACGCCCTATTAAAATTACCAATGGCACTAGGCAGGGTTGCCCACTTTCACCTTATCTTTTTAATTTATATCTGGAACCTTTTCTTCTCTGGGTTAAAAACAAAAGACTTATCACCATATCCCAAAAGTCTTCAACATTGATATAAATTATTCTGCATTTGCAGATGACCTAAACATCTATTTTGAGCTTCCCAACACCGATCTTCATAAAATTCAAAATTCTATTAATCTTTTTGCTGAGGCTGCTAATTATAAATTAAACCCTGCTAAATCATCTATTTTTCCATTAAACCCTGCAAACCATTTAGAATATTACTTCCCCCTGTCTGACATTCCTCTCAAATATACAATTAAATACCTAGGAATAAATTTCACACACCCTCACCAAGAACTAATAAAAGCAAACCTATATAGAGTCTGGGATCAGATAAATAACGATCTAACTAGATGGAAAAACATCAATCTTTCTTTGCTATCAAAATCTGCTATCATTAAAATGAATATTTTGCCTAGAATCCTTTTTCATCTTAACTCCATCTTCTTAAACATTCCAATATTTTTTTTCAGAAAAATGGAAACCACAATCTCAGAGTTTTTATGGTTCCCTAAATCAACCAGAATATCATACAGGAATCTAATTACCCCAAAGAACAAAGGCGGTTTAGGTCTCCCAGATCTTAATTTATATTACGACATCATTAATGCTAGCCGTCTAATTCAAATAGCCTGCTATGACCCCTCTGCTGAAACTTGGTACCCAACCTGGATCAAAATCTGGTGCAACTATATATATTCATTAAAACTCAATCCATATGCTGTCCCTTTTCTTGCACCTGATGGTGACTACAAGTTCAAGATCTTGCCAACACTAAAGAACAAAATTTGCATCTTTCAAACTTTGATGACCTCCTTAAATTTACACAATACTATTCCCATTCTCCAACCTATTCACCTAAACCCTAACTTAAAAATCAATAATAAAATGATCGATCTAACAAACTTCCCTATTGTTAATAAAGCCATAGTTTGGCACTTCTATAACTCTAAAAATGTTGCCGAGGTCAAAGCTTTATTTGGTGCTCCTAACAAATATGATCCTATCTTAAGGCAAATTAGCTCACTTATAAAACAAAAATTCTCTAACTATAGAGTGAAGGAGCAAGACATTATAGTATCACAATCTATCATTAAATCACTCTCCCTATGGAACAAAATGATCTCGAACACCTATAAACTTGTGTCAAGCATTAAGTATAATCATTCACTTCTATTTTCCAAATATTGGGACGGTATACAAGGAGGAATTTCTATGGAGTCTAAGTGCGAAGCAATCAATAATACCCTGAATTTAACCCCCTTCAAAAACCTAATTTACGCTCAGCTTATGATAAGCAACAATTCCTACTATACCCCAGCAGTCTTACTGAAATTCGGATACAATAAAAACCTAACCTGTCCGTTCTGTTCCCTCCCACACGTAGATATACTTCACATCTTTTGGAGCTGTAAGAATATTTACAAACTTTGGTGTTCTCTCAGTATTCAGTTGGAAAAAATGGGATACGAAAAAACCACATTCCCTTGGCAAACTATGATTTTAAATATTATTCCTAAATCTCTTAAGGGTATCCATCGCCACATCTGTGTTACAGCCTGTGCCCTTCTCAAATATTTTATAGCCAAGAACTGGGTCAATCCCTCAACAATAGCTTGGGAAAACTTTACATCAACGGCAATTAAATATATATCTGCACATAAGTTATGCAATAATAACAAAATGAAAAAATAATATTTTCAGAATGGTCTACTGGTGTAGACTTTTTGACCTAATCCAAACTAAATAATCTTCCAAAATGTGGGTCTCTAACACTACATTCCAGGAAAACCTCCATCAGTATCATTTCTGGCCATATAACCATTAGACACTGTTACCATCACACGGTAACTTTTGATTTTACAAAATATTTTGCTATATCATTTTGTTATCCTCTGGCATCCATGGTGTAAATATGTTGTAAATATGGTATAAATAGAAGTACATGGTGTAAATAGTTGTTTTTTATGGTTATACCCTCCTTACCACTTTTCTTTCTTCTTAAGACAGTCATATATTCTTCCTTCCAAGCCACTTTCCATTTGTATCCCAAGACTTTGACTATAATAGGTTATTGGGGGTCTTTACTGCTTATATTGGTCTCTAAGATGTAAGCTTCCCTGTAAGATAACTGCTGTGTTCTAAATGCATAGTTTTCGCACTAACTGTTACATATATACCTATACTTTACTGCTTCCCGCAATGACTTACAGTTTTTCCTTTGTATGTTTGAAAAGTTTGAAAAATTCAATAAAAATATATTTGAAAAAAAAAAAGTGTAGATTCAGAGCTGTTTTGTAAGAAATGAATTATGACAACTGTTCTGCAACTACACATGAACCAAGACCAATAACACCAAGGTAAATTGGGTACATCAGGATTGTCTAGTTTTCACCATTGCATGTCAGCTATATGCATTCAGGCTTTGAGGTACGGTGCTGCAGTCAGGTATGACAGTGTAATAGCTGTAGACTACAAATAACCCATGATCAGATATTGTTTTTTAACTTCACAGCTATTTTAACACACTCGCATTATATTGTGTACACCTGCATTCTAGATAGTAATGTATAGGTCACCTACTATCTCTGTCATGCTTGACTTTCATGCATGTAAATTCAACTCTCACTGCAGTCTAGTACAAAACTGTGCTGCTACTACTACCTTGTCATATTTTGGTGCCAGGTGAGCTCTAGGCAAATACCAGTCAGTTAGTAATCAGCAGTGACTCAGAGACTGAGTTTGCTAATCCTCTGTATGAAGTACATTTTGCCACACACAGACCAGAGTTCAAATCCAGTGCTATGTAGCAGTAAATATTACAGTATCAATCATTTAATGTTAACAGATATTCTCTCCACTGGAAATACAGGTAAATGGGTGAGATAGCCCATATTATGAGTAAATAATTATGTGTTTAGATGTAGACGTTTACAATCACTACCAGGAATGTGAAAATACAACATAAAATAAAGGAAATAAGTATAAAAATAATAAGATAAATGAAATAAAATGTGTAATATTTGGTATGGCTGTATTCCTGGAATGTCTGTTAAAGGTTGCTGCAGACAATTAATACAGTCAATGCAGATGTCCTCTGCAGTCACCGCTATTGGGTTCTATCCCCATGCCTGCCAAGCAAGACATGATAGTTGTTTAATGTTTGTACTATACACATACATGTCTCTCAAGTGTCACGCTGTCATGTAATGTAATTACTTGTGTGCAATCCCTCTGTTACAGATTTATCATCAACATGATTATGTAAATAGCAAAGTGTCACTACATCAGCTCACAGTACACCTTGGTAGTTATATGGGTCCATCTGATGTGCAAGTGTTCTGTGTAGTTGTGTACCTGCAGTTGTTACTGCTTGGCCCATACTGTCCCATGTGTATAGCGTTACAGGTATGTATATGCTACAGTAACTATAGGGAATTTTTACACATAAAGAAAGGTCAGAACTGTAGAGTAGATAGCAGTACTGTCGACTATATAGCCTATAATGGTATTAATGGATGTATTTCTCTCTCTCTCTCCCCACCCCTTATCTTCATGTATTTATTATTGTTATTCATTAGTTATGGTTTACTATTAACATATGTTGTTGCATTAAAATGTATTTTGTGGCATATGCTTTATTATTGTATGCATTAAAATGGTTGCATAGTAACATATCTTGTTGAATTACCTATTCTGTTGGCCTTATGCCGTAACTGTTACTGGTATGCTGTTAATATAATGACTGTTCTGTTATGTATTGTTGTGTTTCACATAATATGCATTGAAATGTAATGGGGTTATTTTCAATGTTCTGGCATACTGTTATTACTAAATATGATTTTGTTCATAACTAATCTATATTTATTGCTATACTTTCATCCCCATAGCAAGTCAGGGTAGGCCAGTTCCCAGTGATTTACCTACCCTACCTCAACTGGCCATGGCACTGGGTCCTTGCACATCTGGGACCCAGGCTGGTGGTGCCCCACTCTGCTGGCCCTGCACCATCTTTGGGTACAACCACCTCAGGGGATGGGGACAGCTTCCCTCGGGATCAGTGGTGGAGGGGCTGTAGTCACCCAAGATCAACTACTGGCTATGGTGGACAGGATTGTTTATAGGAGCTATGAAAATCGCCTGCACTAGATTGAGGGCAGACTGGACAACCTGGTGAGACCAGCTGGCCATGATGCCCAGCCTCCTTCACTGCCACAATGGTGGCTGTGCTGGATGCTGGGCATCAGGGCCAGGTGGCCCCAACCTGGTGCGGCCAGCTGGCCCTGGCACCCAGCCTCCAGCACAGCCACCTTCGGGGCAGTGAAGGAGCAGTGTCAACTGCCCATGGGTGGGGACCTCAGTCACATTGCTGCCGTCTGGAGGCACTTGGATTCCACAACACTCTCCTCATCCAATGTGTTTACCCCTCTCATGTGTCACACACTGTCCCTGTCTGCTAACTTGTCTGTCTGCAGTTGTATCCTCTCCTACCCAATTTACTTCCCCACATGTACCTATATTGCTTTCCCAACATTCCACTCTCTCCTTATATTAAAAAAAAAAAATGGGCACTTGTTCCACAAAAAAAAAATATCACCCCATTCATAGCTATCTATTTTGCACACGTGTCAACTGGACACAACTAAATTGGTCCAGTTGGCTTGACAGGACATTTATGTTGTCCTCACCCCTCTCTCTGGGGTTTGTGAGTCCAAATTCATCCAAAAAATCTGTCAAAATGCACAGCTGTTGCTGTACAAGAAGTGGAATGCTATGGTTCTTTCCTACACCCTTCCTATACATCCCTACCTGCCTTTCAGTATGTTTTTAACACCACTGTCTTAGCACCCCTTTTTCTTTTTTAAATTTTTAGCACAGCTTTGTGCGAAGTTAAGGGAAGTGCCATGATACGGCATGTCGAGCCATGTAAATTCACTTAAATCAGTTTTAATGTGCCTTAATGATCTTATGTGTTTTTCAGTGTTAGGTACATGTACAAAATAAACAAAATCATCACCTCTGTCACATTTTAAATCCAGGCCCCTGTCAACTACTGCCTATTGCACTAACCCACTATGCCAAACAAGTCTTAGAAAAATACACCAGTAGACAGCCAAATAAATAATCATGGCAGCACATGTAGCCTGGGATAGCAGGTAAATCTTCCCTTTTATCTGCAACATCTTTAAACACACTTGCTAAGGCATCAGTGGCACAGCACATATGTTCAACTGGGACCCTGCTGCAGAACAACTGCCTTTGAAAGCCATGCATGTACTGATGGCTGCAGACAATGTGTGTCAGCCTGTATGTCTGCACATATATCTGGCAATTACACATGCTGCAGCACTGACTCAGTAGCTCAGTCTGTTAAATGCCTTTCATACAGTGCATTTTTCCACACACAATTCCTGGGTTCAAATCCAGTGTGTTGTACTTCAATTACATTTTTGTGAAGACAGCAAGTAATGACTAGAGTCATGCAATTTTAATCCCCATAGGTTACTGCTACTGAATTGTCTGCCACCCAGTTTTGCAAATCAAAGGCCTGCAGATAGAGGCACACTGCATATATTCGTATAGCCTAACTAAATGTCACCTACTACTGTGCAGTTGGTACTATTGCATAACAGATGTACCATAAGCACATGCCTCAATTAGAGTGTAAAGGATACCCTCACCCTGGCTCTGTTGTAATGACAGGTCTGCCACTGCTGCCACAGTTACACATACATCTTGCTTGCCTCCAAAGTCTTCAAACTCCCCTCTATGTGTCCTAGGCTACAGCAGCTGCAGCCTGGACCATATGCAGCTGTATGTTATGGTAGCTGCTACAAACATACCATACCGCCCAACCCCCTATAGCTGGTGATCCGCACACAACCATACATAAAGGGGGGGTAGGCAAAGGACCAGATATAAGGACATGTTTCACAGTTTGCCCCTACAAAGATAGTAAGTTGATAGAATAGCAGCTACTGCATTAGCATGCATATTCTGATAGGTATGAAGTGTGACACTCACATGTCTCTCTCCTGTTACTGACCTCAACCCATAATGTTAGCTAGTGAACTGCCAGATGACCACACCGTCATGGGATACTGACCAAACATATGAGGCAAAACTGTGGAGATAAATCATACATCTCTACAGTGGTCAGTATTAGTACTTACCACCTGTGATGCTTTAGTCTCCACACCTCAGTAGTGTCCATCTCAATAACTAAGGGACCAAGGCGTACATGAAGGCCTCATATATTTCACAGTGGTGCCATGCCATAAACTATTTATAGTGCAATGCAGCTGGTTTGGATGCAGTTAGCAATTCTGAGCCACAGATTGGTGCAGAGGCAATTAGCTATTCATGAGCATTTCCTACAAAAGGCAAACAACTGCTTATGGGGAACAGGCATGTATGTGGTTTTACTCACAAAGACTGCATAGTGCAAAGCATTTGCAGAGGAATGCTTAACTCATTACATCCGAGTGATGTCTCCAGGTGCATTTGCAGTTAACTCCTACTGACTTCTCTAGGTGTGAAGTATTGCATGTTCATATTTACATCAATAATTCCAAACCCATGCTATGTACAAGGTTTTAAACAATTTCATCTTAAAGGTTACACAATGGCAAACTCAGCTGCATTAATATTTGACCTCTGTCTACTACAGGTAAATAGATATTAACTGTTGTTTTTATGATACTAATTTATATACATACAATTTTTGCATTTGTTTAATTATCTCAACAACCAATTAAATCAGATAGAGCTCCTTAGCCTCATATGGAAGATCTCAGCTAGATGAATAAAATGCTGTTGGCAGTATGTTTGCAACCTGAGTGGTTGCTGTGATACTGTAAATTGTTTACAAAATATTACAAATGTAATAGCTACTTTGTTAACTGTGACTTATAAAATGTGGTTTAAGACCTAGAACCTAAAGAATATTACCACTATAAAAATAGCTTGTGCTGAAGAGTTTGTCATTTATGTTTCTTTCATAACCTCTGTGGTTCCAGAGATATGAACATTTGTTTGAAATGTGAAGACATAATTTGATTCTGTCAAAAGGCTTATGTTCCACCCATTGGAAGTTACAGTGCAAACTTCCTGACATCCGTTGAAGTGAATGAGTTAAATAAAAGGTATACAACACTCTACCAGGTATGTATTAGATTTCTCCATAAAACGGGATCCAGATGGGAGGATGGAGGAATGAGAAATAGGGATTACAACAGTAGACTTTTATTAGATCTATGATATTGATATGTCGGGGATACTCTGCTGTCCAAAACCTACAGGCATGCCTCTCAACTGTCCTTGCTTTGAAGCACATCTCTACTCTGTTTCTGTCAATCCCTCCTACAACAGTTGCCTGTTGTAGTAAAGATAATGGATTACATGTAAGACATAGTGACACCAAGTAAGTGAGTACACTCCTGTAACATCAGACAATGTTCTGTAATTCACCTCCTCTCAGTCTGTTAATGTCACACATATATAAGTCTAACATTGTAAAAGTGTCCCTGCATGTCTCTGATGTACTCTGGCTACATCCCTGTTCTGTGGACATTTGTCCCTGTCTGATTGAGAGCTATACCTAACATACCTCTCAATCTCCTACAGCATGAAATCAGAACAAAGAATAATTAATAGGTGGACAAAGACCCAAGCACAGCCAAATGCAGCTCAACTCAAACTTAAACCAAACTCAGCTGTCAACTGTTTGGAAAAGCCTAGGGCTCTGGCAACCTTGCACCACACCCTGTGCATGTTATTATACCTATGCTACATCCCTACCATCCTATCAATGCAGGGACCTGCAAATGTGTCTGATGCACATAGTGACTATATTATTTTACATGTGTTTGTGTAGTGCAGTAGTGTTATGCCATGAGCAGCTGTTGTGGGTCATGACAGGTATTGTATGCTGGCATGTGTCTTGACTACACATCAAACTTTGTGCATCTTTGTCACCTCTTGGTACACTGGCCATAGTGTTATGGAATGAGAGGTGTGTCATGGACCTGTGTATGTTTGTGTCCCGGGGGTCTCAGTGGTTCAACTATGGACACATGGCAGCAATATATTGGCACAGGATGGCAAGGGAGCACAGCAGAAATATGGCATCACCATGGTATGCCACTATGTGTGCATGGTACCCTAAGTGCATATGTATAGAATAGTATAGAATAGTGTGTCAGGGACAATGGGGACAGTCAGCGTCATCATGCTTTCATACCCTGTGACAAGGTCTGCTACCCTTGATACATGTCTTGTGGGTATGCTGCACATAGAAATCTAGATGGTGGAATACATTCTTATGTAAATGAGGGCAATGTAGGGCCAGCAGCTACCCAAAGGGCCATAAAATGCAGAAGCAATGCACAGAGGTAGGTTGGATGGCCATGTCTTCAATGCTGCAAGTAAGTATGTTTAAACACACACACAAGTTGGATGCTGTGAGATTAGAATGATTAGAATCCCTACCTATCTAGTAATACACACTATAGTGTGTTGCACATATTGCATGTGCCATGTTTATCTGATTTCAGAGTGTCAGCCAGCACTCTTAAGGTGGATGACATCAGAAGGCGTTGTAAAAGAAGGCAATGTTGAGACCAGCAGCTAGTCACAGGGCCTTAAAATGCATAACCATTGCTGAGAGATAAGCCAGATGGGCATGTCTGTAGTGCTACATGGGGATATATGTACATACATGCACACATACAGGAGTTGAATTATATGAGAATAGAACCCCTACCTATCTACTATTACACACTACAGCTTGCAGTACTTATTGCAAGCACCATGGAGTTTATCTGTTATTAGATTGTCAGTCAGCACTCTTAAGGTGGGTGACATTAGCAGGCCTTGTAAAGGAGGCCAATGCTGAGGCCAGCAGCTAGTCACAGGGCCTTAAAATGCATAAGCATTGCACAGAGCTAAGCATGTCTGTAGTGCCACAAAGGGATACATGTACATACACACACATGCAGAACTTGGATGATGTCAGAATAAAACCCCTCCCTATCTACTGTTACACACTACAGCTTGCAGTACTTATTGTATGTACCACAGAATGTATCTGCTATTAGATTGTCAGGCAGAATTCTTAAGGGGGATGATATCAGCAGGCCTTGTGGAGGAGGGACTTTAGAGGCCAGCAGCCAGTCATAGGGCCATAAAATGTATACCATTCCATGGAGGTTGCCCATATGGGTATGTCCATACTGCTGTGAGGGGCTATATTGATACACTCATACGGAGTTCGATGATCTGAGATTAGAACTCTTACATTGTTGGTAGTATACACTACAGCTCACAATACTTATTGCACGTGCCACAGATTATGTCTGTTGCATGCACTTCTGCAGGCACAGTACTTGTGGAGTACACAAAGTGGCCTTCTGTTAGCATGTGTGGCCTGCAGATTGATACTGCCCAATACTGTTATTGTATCTAGTGTCCTATGGGTGGGATACAATGTGTGTACACCTACCTGTCTGGACATATGTGGCTGTTTGCAGTTTTATAGGTGGACATGTGGCCAGGAGCAATATGGCCTGTCAAAGGCATGCATTGTATCCATTGTACATTACACCACCTGCGTACCTGTGTCTGTCTACAGGGTGACAGTCTGCAGGCACAGGGGTCTGTGGGTGAGTGCATTAAGTACTGTTGCAGCTTTGGCCTGGTTCCATCAGACAACTGTTGTGATGTGTAAATGCAGATAACCCTAGCATTCTGGGGTATATGGGGACATTCATACATCCCCATCCAACATATCTATATAAATGTGCATAACAGGAATGTCTTCTTAAATGTTGCTATGTGTGTACATTATGTAAATGTGTTTTGTAGATATATGTGGGGAGTCTAGTATCATTGTATTTTATATAGCTAAATGTACCTCTTGTTATGATATATATATATATATATATATATATATATATATATATATATATGTATATATATATATATATATATATATTTATGGATCTACTTCAGTAGATTGAACTTTTAAATGTTTAAAGCTCATAAGGCCAAGACTGTAACATCGAACATTTAAATGTTTGAACACTGAAATAAAACAAAAAAAAAAAAAAAACAAAACTAAATGTTTGTAGCATGAGGGCAAGCCCCCCCTACACCCCCACACCCCGCGCTACTTAAATATACCAATTCCAAGATTGCACTACATTGTAGAAAAGGGAAATCTTCCCATTCTGCACTGTACAGGGATCTCCATTCAGTCAGTTTGAAATTTTAAAAGTTCGATCATATAGTCTTGGCCATATGCGCTTTAAACTTTTAAAAGTTTGATCAACTGAAGGGGACCTGCCACATACTGATAGAGACATGAATCAAGCATGAGGGGGATAGGGAGAGACAAATATGTATACATGCCACAGGGCAATTTTTAAAAATGCGATATGTTACCTGGCACTGCACAAACAAGCACAACTGAGCTGAGCAGTGCTTAAACTTACAATGCTTAGCAGTGCTTAGTTGTGTGCAAACCAGCTAAGCATAGCCAAGCAATGCCAAGCACTGCCAAGCAGTGCATAAACAGAAATTGTTTAAGCAGTGCTTAGCAGGTCTTAGCAGAGCTTTGCTGAGGACAGCAGATCGGGATTGAAACAAATAAGCACAATAATTTGTCTCTGGAAAATAAATGCTTAATTTCCATTCTCTGTATTCAACCCCTGCACCTACTGGCTACATTGATATGTAGAATTCTGCTATACTTTTACATATCCCTCTGAGCTAACTTTAAGCACTGCTGAGCACCTCACCATACCGGACAAACACACTAAGCTATGTTTAAACTTGACCTTTGAATCACAAATTAAATGCATCTGGTTTCTATTTTTAGATGTCTGGCATGTATTAATTGTTGTGCTTCATGCCGCACCACACACATATGAAAAAAAATAAATTAAATTAAATACACTGATATAATACACTTGGACAGTGCTGGGGGTGTGTTACTCATCTGCAGACACTGTTAGTCACACACTCCCTACATTGATTCAATAACAATGTTCCATGGCTCTCCCTCAGCAATGTACCATCATTAATATGCATGGCGTGCTACAGAGGGCGAGCAGCATTCACAGACACAGTAACTTCTGTGTAGGCACTACACCATGGCTACATGGATTTTATTAATTCTAGGGGTGAATAATGTGATAACAAATGTGATTAATGAAGATCAGACTGGCTTCATCTTGGGAAGAAAAGTAAAGATAATATCATTAGACTTTTATCTTTAATAGCTCTAGCCAATAATAAAAAATAATTATCAATACTAACTCTAGACATTAATAAGGCTTTTTATTCAATTAATTGGCTATATTTACAAATATTTAAAGAATATAATCTTTATTCAAACTTTATAAAAATAATAATGAAATTATATAATAACACCTTTTCTTTGTCAAAATTGGATCTTTCCTTTCTACTTTCTTTAAAATATCAAGGGAAACAAAACAATGATGTCCACTGTCTCCACTACTTCTTGCCTTATCAATAGAACCCTTTGCCATGTATATCAGAATTAATGATGAAATAAAATGTTTTTCTGTTAATGATAATTATCATTCTAAAATCCAATTATTTGTTGATATTTTGTTAACTACCGATAATACTGAATCTTCACTAGAAAATATTACTAAATCAATAAAATACTTTGAGAAAATCTCTGGATTAAAATTTAGTCATAATAAAACAGAAACAACGTTAGCAAAATAATAAAGTTATATCCACTTTATAAAGTGACAAAGAGTTTAATTGGTAAAACAAACAGCTATTTAGGAATTAATATAAAAACTAAATGGAAAGAAACAGCTTCATCAAATTATAAAAATAACTACTAGCATTTCAAAACTAGTTGAAAGTTGGAATAGAATTTTCTTCTCAATGGAAGACAGACTTACACTAATAAAAATTATAATGTTACCAAAAATGCTATACCTTGCTCAATCACTACACCCCCCAAAAAATTACCAAACGTTTAAACATTATACTACTAAAATGTCTGTGAAATCCTCAAAAGCCAAGACTATCCTATGATTGGCATGGAAAAAAGTGATATTGGATTCCCCAGTACTGATCTTTACATTAAATCCACTATCTTAAACATTGTGAGTCTTTGACTAAATTCAGCATATGGCTCAAATTGGAATTGACCACATGAAGTAATTCTAACTTCAAATACAGGAACTAAAGCAAAATTTAATGTTTCATCAAACATTAATATAACATATTAGGTTCTACAAGACTATTGTATAAATAATGGAAACATTACTGCTTATACTTTTGGTGTTAAATATATTTTATATATTTTTTAAAGAATAATGGATAGTAATTACTTAGTTAAACAGTTATTGCTCTTGATTTTTCCCATAGTTTATACTGCTGGTTGTCTAGAATCTTTTACCATAAGTATAATATCTAATCTTGGAAAAAACAATCTAAAATTTTGTTACCAATTCTTAGATGGAAATAATGTAAGAACTGTAGAAAAATATTTAGCTAGATATAACACAAGTAATGCTAATTTGTTAGATATACAGACTTTAAGAGAATTCATAAACAAAAAATACCAATACCATTAGCCATGAACACTAAACCCATTTCTAAAATAAGAATTCTTCTTTCAGATTAACATTATTAAATTTAAAAATAAATCATAATTATCAATAATTTACAACATTTTAAGAACTGAACATGTGGGGTTTGATGTGTTTCATTGGGAATATTTTACAAAGATAAACAAGGAAGCATTTTCAGAGGTCAATACAAAGCTATATCTACAATCTGTAAGCAACTCCACATCATCCATTTATTGGAGAATTTTTACTTGGAAGTTTTGCATAAAAGCTTTTTAACACAATATAAAATAGTACTTTTTGTATAAAAAAGAAAATTTAAGATGGAGAGTCAATAGCAATTTGGATGCAGATTGGGGGCATATGATTCTAAAATGTCAAAATGTTGTCTCATTCTGGGAAGATTGGACAAATGTAATATAACAGATTCTTTGATTTTATTTAATGTTTCAATTCCAAGTCCTCTTCCTAGAACTCAAGTGCCTCTCCTATGGCCTATCCTGGCTATTGCCTGAAAGGTTATTACACTAAATTGGAAAAGTGAAAGTCTCCACTTTTTTTCAGAATTTACTTGTCTAGCAAGAAATATATGTAATAAAGTTATAAAATATGTATAACAGAATTATAAATGCTATGCATAAGAATGTATTTTATCAAAAATTTAAAGATTTATTAGAGAAATATTAATGTTGTCATTTAATGTTAGCTTTTGTTATGGACACTGTATACATTTTTTGTATTGGTTTTCTTTTTTGTTTCATTTGATTATTGATTTATGTACTTTAATTCATGTAATTTCAAAATGCAATATTTTTAAAAATATTTAAAAAATCCATGTTGTTGCAAACTCTGTTTTATTAAAATTGTAAACGAATTAGAGAAAGATTTAAAACCTATTCTTGTGTTGATCCCTTTCCCCCCTTTTTTCCCATTATTTTGGAATAAGCAATGAAGATGAGAGGTAAGCTGCTCTCTGTTTAACATGGTTGAGTGCTTTATTGGCTTTCAAAGCCAGTAAAACACTCCGGCTCCTTTATAACTGGAAGTACATGGATCAGATAAAGCTCCACACACTGAAAAAGAATTATGACTGGATCTCTGATCATAACCTTTACTGTGTGTTTTTGATATGGAAGCAAAGAATCTCTTCTCATGCTTCTCTTTCTAGGCAAATTTCTTGGTATCCGTGTCTTGAATATAGCATAAGCTGATTAGGAGAGGAGGACCAATCATAATCCCATATGTAAAGTGACTTATTTATGTCAGAGAAGTACTTAAAAAGTTATGTTTTTTTGACTTTGGGATGTAAATATGGTGGTCTATACAATTGTAAGTTATTATTGCAAAACTATCTGTTTTGCCCATCAGTAAAACGCAAATGAACTTCCAGCCATTAACATTAGCAGCTGGTTCATAACAACAGACATATAAAAAAAAATGCATCGGCAACACAGAACTGATTATACCTCACAGATATCCTATCATCCATTTTTTGTTTCCCTTCTGCTTCATTTTCTCCAGCTTACCCCAGTGCCTTGCCCATTGCCAGATCTACTGACCTATCTTGCCGATCCTAGGCTATTTCTGTTCTGAAGCTGGGGACAGTGAAGAACCAAAGGGAATCCTGGGGTTCATATCACTGACTGCTTCCAATGGGGAGACATTTATTTCATTTATGACTTAGCACTCAACTCCCTTGCCCCCCATGTTATGCATCACACCTCCTTACAAAGAATTTCCAGGTGAACATCCTACCCGGTGATGCACATGCCTATCTCTCTATATCAGCACTTCAGATAATCCAGCTGCTAATAAAAACATGGTTGCTTGTGCCATAGTGATGGCTTTAGCCCACTATATTGCCAATCCACAATTGTTTTCAAAACATGTTTAAATTAAAAAAAAAATCTGAAATTTGAAGGCTGCTTAAAAGTAGCTCAATTAATTGCAAAAATAAACTTCATCAATGTGATGTTTAAGGGTCAGCATGCACAATAAGATGCACATTTCAGTTTCATTTTTTCTTTTGTTTACTAGTCAAGAATTTTACAAGTAAAAGCAGATGCACAAAATTGGAGTTACAGCTAGTAATGCATTAACATTTATTTAAAAAAATAATAAATAGGCAAACATGTGATCTAGGCTAAATAAAGTGATCATAGGTGTAAAAGCTGATACAATAAAGAATGAATTCCACATGATACAAGCCTTACCCTAGGAACATTTAAATTATCCAAAACATCAGACTGAAGGTCACAGGACAAACCAGAAGTAACCAGGACTTGTTTAAAGCAATATGCCTATGATCATAGAAGATCCAGTACTCTAAAGCATGGACTAAACAGTTACTACAAGTTCCACAGCACTTGTTAAATGTTTGGTAATGAGTTGTATCAGACATTCTCTGGGGAGCAGAATACTGCACTAGCTGAAGGACAAGTCATGTTTTATATCCATAACACTTCAGAAGAATAAAATTGTAGTTGTCCAAGCAAAGGAGACCAAGCCATGGACAAACTTACTATCAAGTGGTAAAAATACTTAATTAGGAGTCTATATATGAAACACAGTGAACAACTGTGCAAATACTAGAGCATATAGCCTTGTCTGGTTGTTTAGAAGATAAAGAGCGGTTACAAGCCTCATTCTGTAAACCTAGGCTTAAGACACTCAGTCTGTCTTTTGCTGTTGAATGACATTGAATACAGAGTGGCATATCCAAAGAGTGAAGCAGTACTGCTGGGTCACCACTGAAAATAGAGACTCATAGCCCTAGTTAAAAAAGCCTTAGAACATGCCTTAAAAGACAATAGTTCAATGAGTAGTTAGCCACAGAAGCTACAGTCTGGGAGTGGACTTTCAACAGTTCTTATATGGTTCCCCATTTGATTGACACTCACAGAAATGTTCTGAAAGGATCAAGGGATCTACTGTATCAACTGCCACAAAGGGATCAATAAAGACCAGTACTGAATCATGAGGAGCTTATACATAACTTAGGTAAGGCAGTAACAATGTTAAGTTATGTCTGAAATCTGGAGCAAAAATTATTTAAGGCTCCATGTGCTTTTAAAAACAATCAAGCTGATCGCATCCCACTTTGCAATTACCACATCAGTAAATGACAACTGTAAGATTGAGTGCAAGCCATCAAGATCACGCAGACCTAAAAGAGACTGAGTGAGAATAGCATGTCACTAAAGTCTCCTTTAATAGCAATAGACAGAGTCCCCAATTCATAGAATAAGTGACTACCTGATAAGTAACTGGTCTAAGGACCTCAGGGCAGATAATAAATAACTATTCAGGACACAGGACCATAATGCAAGTTTGTTTGCTATATGGTTCAAATAAAGGAGATGAGTTCAGGGTGGTCTGGCAAACAAAAATTAAGACAAACTCCAAGAAACAGCCTCATGAAACAAAATGAATCCATTCACTGAACACATTACTGCAGAAATCATTGATCTAAACATGGGAAGCCTTAGCTGGAAAAAAAAAGAGTAATTAAAAATATGTTTTTCAGATGAAAAGTTTTTCTGGATGGCAAAGCTGGCTGGGTTGTGCAATCTGTTAATCACTTACAAAAGCACTGCTGGTATATTGAACATGGCAAAGCATATCTCTCAACTGTACAGATTTTCGCAGAATGTTAGATTTTTGCCTCACTTTTTTTGGTTTGTTTTTCATAAAATTGTGGCTTTCTGTCAAATTAGTGGCAAATCATTGGAAACTGAAGTTAGAAAATAATGATGGACATTTGAGTTTCAGACTTCATACCCTTCAGAAAATCCATACTAATGTAAACCTTGTTATTCTATCAACTTTCTAAGATTGTAAGAGCAAGATTTAAAACGTATCCCTATTTTTGGGCCTTTATCCCACATTTATTAATGGCTTTGTCCAGATTTCCTGCTCTAAGAGGTTGAGAGGTATGAGCAAAGGTCTCATCAGAAATGAATACTTTTTTACATAAAACCTCAAAGGATAGAACAGCAGAATATTGTGACAGATATAATTGCTGTTACTAAGGTCCTAGTTCACTAGTTTGGTTCTCATTTAGTGAACTTTGTGTGAAGTGTGCATATTTATCCTGTGTGAGTGTATTTTTTCACTAAGCACTGTACTTTTTCCCATAAATGCTGTGTGTGTGTGTGTGTGTGTGTGTGTGTGTGTGTGTGTGTGTGTGTGTGTGTGTGTGTGTGTGTGTATGTCTTTCTTCATCCTGTCATGTGCTGGTGACCTGCATATGACTAACATCTCTGTATTTTGGAGGCTACTAGACAATGAAGACATGAATGAACCTCAACTGAAAAGAGCACAATGCTCATCAGGTCTAAGTTAATCCTGCAGAAGGCTGTTATACTTAGATGAGTACTGATGTCATCACTATATTTCCATGACATCTTAGAACTCAATATTATTCTATGCTCATATCCAACCAGGTAAACTTGTTGTTACATAAATTGGGACAAATAAATAAATACATACATAAATAAATAAATCAATCAGGTAGGTAAATTATGGCCTTAACATAGTTTGCAATGAGTTCATTAATATGTTTTGAACTGGAATCTTAGCGCAGTTGTTGGGGAGAGATAATATATGCCAAAGGGTAACAGCTTATGAATTGTATTAGTCCATGAGCTGAAGATCACAGGATGCTCCTGGTAATGTTCCTTAACAAACAAAGCAAGTGATGATCCGACCACTTCACAGTCTCCATCAGCAAGTCCTTGGTCATCATCCCTGGACAGAACACTAAGTTAGAGTGAAGTCCTAAATGATGGATAACAGAGGTAACAGCAGGAAGTAACTGAGTTTCCCTTCGTAATGCAGATATCCTTTAGTCAGTTATGCTTCATCTGAGAAATGCTTGTTTAGCAGCAAAAGCTATGTTACTGATATGTCTTATAACCATTTAAAATGTCAGGACTTGCAATGCATAGTCCTGGAATTAGGAAACCAAATACTGAAAATATGGACTTATATATTTGAAGTCTAAGACAGCCATTTCTTAGAATATTCCATTTTTTCTAAGGTATGGTGATCTTAGAGTTGGTATATATATGGCTGGGAAGAGTGGGGGCTTATACTCCACACCGAGGGTGGATGAGGGCATGCTTCACTGCAAAAATCAAGTTTAAATGCTTGTATTACTCCTACTGCTGATAGAAGGATGTTCAGTATTCTCTCTTCTTCTGCATTTTCATTCTTTTTTGTTGTTCTTTTAGTGTTGTAAGTCCAATATTTCAATATGGAGCCTACTTGATGATCAAATCATCAATTAAGAGAACATTTACATAGTCCATGGCAGAAGTAAAAAGGCATGGTTTCCCAACTAATTATTTGGGGAGTATTATCAAGCAAAATCCTATCTCCTTCAACTTGAAGAGACCGCAGATAATTGCCTGTGTCATATAACCCTACAAGTATGGACTTTAAGGTATAAGCCAGGTAAATTACTCCTGCATTACTTAAAGAAGAGACACGCAAGGAGATAAATCCATATTATTAAGATCAATATGTCTTAATTACTTCACCATGAAGTAATAAACAAGCCATGCATTGTGGTATTACCCAGACTTGTGAAAGACCTGCATAAAATGGAAAACTATAGGCAAACAGAAAAGAGACTGAGCAGTGCGTTAGGATATTGTCTTATTAGATTTCATCCTCTGCTTCCATCCCTCATTCATCCAAACATAGTTGCCAGGGGTGATTTTTTAAAAGGCTCTCAAATGTAGATCATCTCTGTAACCCTCATGCTGTTCCAAAGTCACACCTCTATTCTAGATAATAAAGGGCATTGAGGAATTATCTGTGGTCAGTCTTGAAATCCACAGGGATCCTTTATCATCATTCTGTCACTGTAATTATGCAATAGTTCTACAAATCCATATACCTCTGTCCTACTTTTGTCTCTTTAAGGGGCACTAGGCAGGGTTGCCATCTACCCTTGAGTCTGTTCTTACTACTGATAGAACCCTAATGCAATGCATAAGTATTGCTCACGTTTGCAGGCATAGAGATTCATGTTCTTTTCTTTGCTGATGACTGCTTCCTTTTTATTGCATGCCCTGTGTCAGACATATTGAATCTCAATAATGCCTTAGACAAGTTTTCATTCCCATTTGGGGTTTAAAGTAAACAAAAAATAAAAATGAGCTGTTACCTATTAATCAAACATCTAGGCATGCTAAACCTAATTTGCAGTGCTTTGCTTGAAAATACTGTATGTCTTCTGTGAAATACCTGCAATGTGTATCCATTCATCTAGCACTCAAGCAGAGAAACTAAATCTTAAGCGATTTCTGACGTTGCATTTTGGCCTGAACTATGCCAGTCCTTTAGGCTGTATAAACATAGTTAAAATGAGAGCTTTCAATATGATTTTTTATCATTCTAATGTATATTTCTACATCACAGAACTGCAAAATTGACAATAGTAATTAAAAAAAATCTGCATCACTTCGTCTGGAACAGGAAAAGTGCAAACTCCCTTTACCAGTATTTTATACTCATGTTAAAAAGGTGGAATGAGGTTTACAAATTAAGAATTTGTGCAACAACTTTCACTCTATATACTCCTAGTCTTACAATCAACACACACACACACACACACACACACACACACACACACACACACACACACACACACACACACACACGCACACACGCACACACACACCACACTTGCATATCCAAATATAGACAGACAGACATACACACACATGCACACAAGCACACACACACACACACACACACACACACACACACACACACACACACACACACACACACACACACACACACACACACACACAGAAACAAACATACTAATGAATGTGGGGTATTCAATGCTGACTATCACAACAAATGAAATTTTAATTTATTTTACTTATTCTTATTTTTGGGACTGTAAGAGTTAAATATCTCAGACTAAGATTAAAAAAACTGAGAATATGAATCTATGGAAAACAAAAGTTTTTGATCCTTACTGCATATTGCTTCACTAATGAGTTTTTAAACAATTAGGTATAATTTACTGAGCTGTTATTTGTATTATATATAATCAATGAAAGCAGCTGCAGGATATGAGAGACACTTCAGAAAATGTTTGCTTTAAAGATGACAAGTTATTAACAACACCAGCAACACTGTATTTTGTAATGATACACAAAAGCACTAGGGCTGACCTTTGATAAATTAAAGAATCCCTGCTGTCACTCAGATGGAAATGCTGTTTGTTCTGCAAGGCCAGTAGGTTTTGTGGTGATGAAAGTGAGATGCTGACCCGCAGCTATAAAAAGAGAATATTTGGACACTCTGCAGATTAACATGGCTGTCCTTTTCTGTAAGGAGAGATATGAAATCTTCTTGACAAGGCTATTGAAGAAGGCTGAAAATCTGTCTGCCCAGATGCCAACAGATATTAGACACAATTAGCATCGCATTCTTCTGAGCTGCCTGGTCCAATTAGTCAACAATATTGTTATCAAGCACTGATTCCTAGAACACATTTATTAGTGAGATAAAGATGAGAGCAGTATCTTAGAGAACCATTATCACAGACTTGTATGTGAGCTGCATAAATATGCTGGGGCCCCTCACAATCAGTTCAGTACATGTAGCTTATTCTCAGCACTGTGTTCCTTTCTCCAGTAACCTACTTTTAATTTGCATGTCACAAAGGACCATGCATGTTATCTCAGCTGCTCACGAATCCTGTATGCATGATGGGCTCTTGACTGACATATGCAATACTTATGTATTACTCTGACAGTCATATTATTGGTTGAAAATAATTTTTGTTTCTAAATTTCTCACAGATAAATCTATCTGCATACATGTATTTAGTTGTGACTTCATTTACATAAAAATAAATTTTTTCTTATTTACTCTCTCTTCCTGTATTTACATTTCTGCTATGGAATATTTTTCTGTCGTCATTCCCCTCTCTCTGATTCTGAATGAAAACACTTGCTGTGCTAACCTTTGCACATGAATACTTGCACATTGCCCTACGCTTTGAAGACATATTTCTTAGCACTATCTAAGATACCCCTGTCCTTTTACACCATAGGGCTCACTCCACTAGGTAGAAGTTTAGAGAGGACCTGTACATGTGATTTTTTTTTTCCCTTGTTTTAATTTCATCACCCAGAATATCTAAGCATTCCACTAGCTTTGTGATATTATTGTTAAAATAATGCATTATCATGTCTCATGAAGAGATTGTGTGATGCTTTATGAGTTGGGTATAGATAAAATGTGTTGCACTCATCTTAGCATGAAAGTAGCCACACTACTCCATTCATTTTCAAAATGAATTTGCTTCTGACATCTTGGGGTGTCACACAAGGAACCAGCGTAAAGCATATGTAGTTTGCTTTTCTATTAGATACATTTATTTAATTTTTGCCAAGCAGAGAAATCTTAAAATGTTAATAGTTTGAAAGTACATCTTGGAAGAGTCATATTAAAACTGCATTAGTGAATTTTCCCATGTCTTAGCCAATCAGAGCTAAGATGCAAAAGTAATACTGCAAGAAAATCCAGTATCATTTTTAACTTAAAGAGATAGAGAATTTATTTATTTATTTATTTACATTTGTTGACTGAGAGTGTTCGACTGGACGTAGGTACATTTTCAGTGGAGGCCCGGGGAGAAAAGCTCCATAGTTAAAATATACAGACAGTAGTTACATTGGATTTACATAGCAATTAACAATTTGATCGACATAGCAATTAACAATTACAAACATAGTTAGAAATGAAGAACATAGTACATGAGTAGGCAGATAGAATCTTTATCATCTGTAAAGTACACAACAGACATTAACAACTGTTACAAGAAGAAGTTCCTGATGTATAATAAGTAGTTAGGCTTATGAGCATCCGAACCTGCTATAATCAAGGTAGTTAGTGGGGTGGAAAGAAAGGTAGTAGGCGGATGGGGTGGGTGATATTAGAGAGGGAGTTGCAAGTGCATAGCCAGCTTGTTTTTAGGTGTGCTTTTAGTAAAGTTTTGAAGTGGGTGCGTGATGGTATGGAGGTAATTGTGGGTGGGAGGGAGTTCCATAATTTGGATATGGCGCAAGAGAATAGTGCTTCACCAGCAGAGTTACTGGCTTTAGTGACCTGTAAGTGATTTGTGCTGCTGGATCAAAGTGGTCTGGTGGTGCGATAGGGTTGGAGTAGATTCTGGAGGGATGGGACTTTTAGTGGATGGTTTACTAGTTTGTGGGTGAGTGTGAGCTGATACCATTGAAGGAGGTGAGGGAGTTCAAGCCAGCCCAGTTCAGCAAGTGAGAGACAGTGGTGACTACAGTAGGATGCCCCTGTGGCGAATTTGGCAATTTTGTTTTAGCAGGTCTCGAACTTGTTTAGATTGCATTGCCTTAGGTTGGTATATATTGGAGAGACATAAAGTAGGGTGAAGATAAGGTGGGAATTTGCTACTGAAATCTTTGCTGCTTTTGTGGGAAGTTGCTTATTTCTGTATAAAGCTCCTAGTTTTTTTGTGGACTTTTTTATGGTCATGGATATGTGAATGTCAAATTTTAGTTTATTGTCTATTTCCACTCCTAGCAATTTGGTGTGTTCTGTTGGGTGTATAGTGGTGTTGTCTTTTGCTGTGATGTTAAAGTGAGAGCCATTCTGAGTTTGTAACTTTCTGACAGAGATCGGTTAATCAAGATGGATACTGGGTAGGCTAGAGCATCAGTTGCGATTTGTAGGTATTCACTTGGGAGGTTGTCTGCTGCTAATTTGGTGCGCTTAAGTTTAAAAGAGTTCTTTTATGTTGGAGGTAGGAACAGGAGAAAAAGAGGAGACAGTGGGGAGATTACTAGTTGAAGGTGTGGGTTGGAGAGGAGGGGAGTTGTGTTGTCTAGCTAGTGATAGTATGGTTTGTGTGAAGTGTGTGTTGAATGAGATTGCAATATTTTTGGAGGAGTGAGGGATGTTAGGAGGAGGGGTACTGACTTTACCTGGGTGGAGGATGGAGTTTATGGTAGGACCAGAATTTTTGGGGTTGTGTTGGGAGGAGTCTATAGCAGACTAGTAGTATTGGAATTTGTCCTGTTTTATTAGCTTTTTGACTCTATTGCGTAGTTCTAGGAATTTCTGTCTAGTTGAGGGGGTTTTAGTTTTGTGCCAGTGTTCCCAGGCTTTATCCCTGTTTTTCATTTCTGACTTAGTGGTTTTCTGTAGCCATGGGGAGGGTTGTGCTTTGGTTCTGGATAGCCTTATGGGGGCGTGGTAATTAAGGATGCTCAAAAAAGTAATAATAAACAACTCAGCTATGTCATCAAGACTGAGGTACTTTAGAGGATGCCAGCTACATTCTTTGAGGGATAAGATGAATGTGAGTGGGTTAAAGTTTAGTTTTTTATGTATTTGATGGTAGATGACAGGTTTAGCTTGGTATAGGTGTTTTTTGAGTAGGAATGTTGGGGAGTGATCCCTGAGGCTATCTGATAAGCAGCCTACTATATATGACTGGGGGCTCTTACTGACTAGTACCCAATCCAGGGTAGTGTGCTTGTTGGAGTTTTTATTTATCCTGGTTGGCGACTGGACTAGTTGGGTGAAGCCATGAAGGTTTAGATGATGGGCTGGATGGTTGCCAGAACAGGACTGCCAGTCAATATTGAAATCACCTAAAACTATAGTTTCTTGGGGGGAGATGGTGGGTAGACCAGCTGAGGAGGTTTTCTAGTGGAGGGATGTTTTGGTCAAGTGGGAAGTAGCATCCAGTTATGTTGATGGTTTTATTTTGGTTTATTTTGAGGTTGGTATATATTATTTCTTCATTGCCTATTTTGTGGAGCTGATGATTTTATGATCTGGATGTTTAGATGCTGTTTAAATATTACAGGTATACCACCTCCTTTCTTGTTTAGCCGGTCTACTCTTAGTATGCCATAACCGGTAGGGAGGATTTGCTCACTGGTAATGTGAGGTTTCAGCCAGGTTTCTGTCAGGATGACTATATCTGGGGAGTACAAGTCTATGGTGGCATGGCGTTCATGGACCTTGTTGGATATACTTCTAATATTTAGGCTTAGTAGAAGGAAGTCACTTGGCTTTCTATTGGCTGTGATTTGGGAGAAGTTGTGGTTTCTAGTCTGATTATGAAGAGTGAGGTTGTAGATGGTGGGGCCAGGGTTAGGGTGGATGTCTCCACTTAAGGCTAGTTATGATATGCATGAGGTTATTAGTTTTCTCAATTTTTGAATGTGTTTGTTTATTAGGGAAACTTTATGATTGTGCTTTGTGGGTAATAGATCTGGTGGGAGGGTTACTATGTTAAGTTGCAGGGATGCTTTTTGTTTGAGTAATATAGTCGATATAATATGTTGGGGTGCATAGGGATGGTTCTTGAGTTGGTGGGAGGGGAGTTGAGTGAGGGTGAGACATGATTGGTGGTGTGAGTAGTAGTACAGTGGTAGTGGTTGTGTGGGGAATGATGGAGTTTTGGTAGGATGTAAGACATGCAAGGAGAGTGCATGCAGTGAGCATAGGTATGGTATGCTTATACATGTTAGCAGAGGAGGAATGATAGTAGTGGGAAGATGGAGGAGGTAGTATTGGGTTTAGTGCCGTGGTTGCCTGTTGGAAAGATGGGAGGTGTTTACGTGTGTAATAATGGTAGGACCACTGGGGGCGAGAGGGAATTGAGAGCATGGTGGGGAGCGAAGCTGGCAGAGACCCTGTTAGTTGCTCTTATGAGTGGGCTGGAAACAATCAGGTAACAGAGTAAACTGATAAAAGAACATATGATAATGAATGTGGAGACTCAGAGATTTCTGAAAAGAAGACTTCTTTGTTATAGAATCATGACAGCAGTGTAAAATAAAAGGTAATTAGTGTAACTACATTGGCTTCTAAAATTCATTCTAATCACAATATTCTGAAAGAAGAAAATGTCTAGACACAGATTAATTATTACTAAACTACTTTGCGGTAAACTGAAAAAAAGATGACCAGCATTCTTGTACTGCTTTTTTATTCCATCCTTTGATCAATTCTTATTATCCAACTCATGGTACAACTACTCTTAGTTTCTCAAAACCTTCCTACCTTTCTCCTGGAATTAACTCCTTATTTACTGGAAGCTACATCAAGTGCAACAGGTCAGACACAGGGGATATATAATTTAGCCTTAATACATGACTAGTTGTTTATAGGAGAGTTAAAGCAGTAAAATAGTAAAGTTTTCTGTTTTAGTTCACTAAAGGATGCTTTTCTCTGTGTAGTCTGCATGTCATTCTTTTTCTATGTATGTTTTCACTAAGTGCTTTAGTTTGAGCCCATAATTTTATTTAGTTATATTAGATTACTAGGTGGTTGGGGTGGTTAAGTGGTGTTTACAGCCATGAACTGGACGAAAAGCCATGAGGATAAATAAAAAATGAAATTGCAAAGAAAATAATATAAATGCATATAACAGAAGTACTAATGCTAATTGAAAACTTAAAACAACCCCGGGGTATCAAAGCTTGTCAGATACATTTGGGAAACAAGGCTAGGCTTAAAAAGGTCCCCTGGGGTCATTAACCTAGTAATCACCTATGAATCTATAGGTTCATCTATATAGTATAATCTATAATATTATAAATATAAATAAACAGTCAGATAACAAAAAACTATGACACGATTTAATGAAAGTAAAGCTATAAATAAAATGGGAAATTGCAAACATATATTATAAATGCAGAGAAAGTATGAAAAAGTGTGCAGCTAATAAAATGCGGAAGTAAAGCAAAGCAGCTAAGGCAAATGAGGATAGTTGTAACGGAGTAATTTATTATAATAATCTAAGGCTGTCCTTAGCAGTAGCAGTAGTGAATTTCATCAAGGCAGGTTGCTTTCAACGTCTGTTTGAGAGAGGAGAACAGCGGGAGAGTTATGCATGTTATGAGTTCTGTTTAATAAGGCAGCGGTCAGTTAATCTCAGGCCTTCGAGTTTGTAATCTGATTCCCGATGCTTGAATATTGAGCTTCTTAACTAAATATGGTTATATCCTCATAGTTCAAACATGTCTATATATTTAAACCAATAAGTATTAAAAGCATAAATGCCATACTATTCAGTATAAAAGTTATCTTTGCAGCCGTCGCATTCATTACATTCTAGGTCTTAAACTGTATTATTTTAATCACAATAAGCACATTAAATACTCATTTTGTAATGTCTTGCAAATAAAATACAATGTCTCAGCAATCACTCAAGTTATGCCCTTATTATCAGCAGCATTGTATTCACCAGCTGTGAACTTTCATTTGAGGTTAAGTAGTTCTGTCTGGGTGGCTCTAATATCGAGATATTTAGGGAAATATGAAAATAATGATAGTATAAATGTGAACTACATTTAATATCTTTTTGTCTTCATTAGACAGAGGTCAGCTATCAGTGTTTTGCCTATCATGTAAGCTTTGAGATGAAATCTTTCAATAGCTTATACGTATCAAGGTTTTGGAATTATTAATGTAAATATGAACAGACAATATTAGATGCCAAGAGGTGTCACTTGGGGTTAGAGGGTTCTTCCTGCAGGAATGTTTCTATTTATTTCAGCTATCAGAATTCACTTTGAATGCTTTGATACTTCTGGAGTCACTGTTGAGTGATTCACAATTATGACAGCAAGCTGCTGTTTATGCTGTACACCCTCAGCATTGAAAGAGAACAAATTTCTGTTGATTTTGACGAATGCACCTTTAAAATTTGACTCTAGTTGGACAGAAGAATTAGAAATATATTTCAGCTTGCTGCTATCAGACACATAAACTACAGGCAAGCTGTATCAGTGAATGTTTTAGCACTAATTATATAACAATGTATGCTTTCACACAAATACATTGCCTACTCCACAAACCCCACAAAAAACATCCTCACTTCCTCTGTACACCTCTGTTTGATTTTGATAACTATGAAAGAAGTAAGAGCCACAGTAATACATCTCACCTTGCCTCACTCTGAAGCACACTAGCCCTTTTGAAGCCAAAAGAAAGGTGACTATAAATGGGTGTCATTGAGGAGGCAGAATAATATTATCACCACACATAACTGAACAAACATTTCCAGATTTGTTTCTGTGTAAGATAGTCAACATAGGGATCAAGGAGTTGGTCCTTTGCCCACTGTAGAGTTATCTTGGAGTTTGTATATATTATTAGCATGGGATTGTGTATGTGTCTGTGTGTGTGTGTGTGTGTGGGGGGGGGGGGGGGGCTTGACTCCTTTCAAAAATGACTGCTTTTTTTGATCAACCATTTTTTTGTCTGTCATGTTCATCTCAGTTATATAAATATATGACTAAGTGTCATATACTCCTATAGACTTAGTTTCACTAGCCTTATATGTTAAACTATGGTACAGATTATCTCTAGGGCCTATACAAGCCTAACCATAACAATTCCCTGGCTATTTCTTCCCACACTGTTTACTTCCTGGATCCCTGTCTAGCAGGGTGACTGACATGATCCCCAGAGTGAATTACTTTTCTCCCATCCAGTCGTCAAGGTTCCTTTTGAAGAGGGCCAAAGAGGCGCTCTGCTTGACATGTATGGATAGTCTATTCCAGAGTCTGGGGAGTCTCTGGGTCTGGAACCTAGCCCTCCAGCATGTTTTGTTTATTGTGATGACAAGGTTTAGATCCCTGGAGCATGTGGCTCTGAGGGATTGGGATTTCTTTAAGTGTAGCATGTCCAGCAGCTTTGGGTTTGACATGGCTTTGTATGTTAAGCAGAGATTGCCTCTGAGTAGACGATATGCGACAGAGTATAGCTGGAGTTTTTTAAGGCGGTCAGTAAAGGGCATCTGCTTTAGGCCTGTGATTCTTTTAGTGAGGTATTTCTGCAGCCTTCCAGTTGTTGCAGATGTCTTGAGAGGTACATACAAAATGGGGCATTGTATTCTATAATGGGTCTAATGAGGGATGAGTACAGTGGGACAATGACCTCCTTTTTTCTGGATGAAAAGCCCTTAGTGATGAGGTGTGACTCCAAGGAGAGCAGGACCACTTCTTTAGCATATACAGATTTAATAACCACTTTCATCAGAAATGACTTCTTCAGAAAATATTCAAATACAAAAATCTGCAGCTTTTATACAAGTTAAAATACCCACAACCAATGACTTTTTAACTACGATCAAATGACAGCTGGATTTACTCCTTTTCATTCATAGACTGCGACCATCGCTAACAATTACAACAGTATTAATAACTGTACAATCAGATATTTGATAGTGATCAGCTAACAAATGGCCACAGCAATATAGTTCATTTTGTTTCTCCACGAGGTACACTATTCTTGGAAATTTCAAGTGAGTACTTTTTAACTTTAATCAAACAGCCAGATAGATCTGTTACTTCTATCCACAGACCTCTGTGTATGCCATTCTACTGATTGCAAGCACCTTACTCATGTATGCTAAAACTAACCCTAACACTTCCCTTAAACTCAGCCTTACACATTACATTATGAAAACTTTCCTTAAATGTACGACTACACCAGAGATGGAGACATACATCACATAACAAAACACACATGGATAACACTAAGGGTATTGCTTTACTTAGCCTCTGCTCTAATGCTAACCTGCTAACACTCACACACACACTCACATCCCAAGTTTTGAAACATTTGGAAGATCTGAAATTTTGGTGTGAACATGCTCAGCCACTTGCAGCAACATTGCAGCAACATAAATTTCATGCCCGACACAAATTCAATCGTTGATACCCTGAATGAACTCTGAACCCAGTAAGGATCACTACCTAGTCATCACTATAGCATAGAGGGATAAAGCTCTAACTAACTACAGCCCAGTAAAACCAGGTTCAATTAGTATGTTCAGCATTTGAACCACTGGCAGAGAAGGATGTGCATGCCTACCCAGGAGGGTTAGCCTTTGTCAAAGGCATCTCATGTGAAGAAACATGGTTCATTGCACAGAGTAGCCCTCATATATAATAGATGAAAGCTAAGGGAGGTGAGGGACAGTCATGGTAAGTAGGATGATGTGTGCTTCTGGGACATCTTAATGGTGCTTGTTGACTCAGCCCTGACAGAGCAAGTCTGAAAAGATTTTGCACAATATGCAGACCTGAAATATGATAAGGGTTACTGGAATGAGCTGATGGTTGGCTGACTTAGAGGGAAAAAATAAAATAAAGTATACTATTGAGAAAAATGTGTAGCACTTCACTTTGCTGGCAAAAGCAGTGGTCAGTAAAGTAAACTGTTCCCATACAGGTTCATAGGAATATACTTGGCTAATGACCACCTGGACCTTTATAAACCTAGCTATGCAGCCTCATCAGGTTGTGTCTCTTTGTAACATGGGCATCTATGTGAAGTGGTATGCTATTTAGGAAGTAGATATAGGTTTAGTGGGGGTAGGGGCATGTTAACTAAGAAATATTCACTGTCAGCTTCTGTCTATCAGAGACATGGGGGCCAGACCGGGGGTACATTTTCGATTTCCCATCTAATTCTCAAGGTTACATTTGAGTAGGGTTAGAGGTGTAATTTGATTCACACATATGAGAAGTCTATTCCAGAATGTGTGGATCCTTTGAGATACATACCTCTTTCTGTTTATGTTGCAAACAAAGTTTAACTCCTTTGATCTAGTGTTTCTGTTGCTATTCATTTTACGGATGTGCAAACGTCCATCAGGGCTGGATCTGAGGATGCCTTATATGCCAGGCATGGATCACCTCTCAGTAACCTGTGGGAGACTGAGTATAGATGCAGGGCTTTAAGGTGATCTGTAATGGACAATATGCTAATGCCATTGAGTCTCTTGGTGAGAAACCTCTGTGGATGTTCCAACTCTTGCATATGTCTGGTCAGGTATGTGCCGAAGGGGGCATTGATCTCAATGAAGGGGTCTGATACGGGCCGAGCAATATGGTGTCATAACTTTCTTGGACCTGGATGCCATATCCTTACGTAAACGTTAGGCTACATAGAATTATTTTCTTGCTATCTTGGCTACATGTTGGTCAAAGGACAGATTACTGTCTATATATGTTCCTAGACACCTAACTTCTGGGTTAACTCTTGGGGTGTCTTATTGATGGAGCAATTAACCTGAGTGGAAGTTTTCCTAAAAGGCACTATAATTAACTACTTGGCATTGAGTTTTAATTCATGGCTTTGGCACTAGTCATTCGTCTGTGTTAGGCCCTCTTGCAGGATGTTAGTGTCATGGGGGAAATCTATGATGGCTCACAATCTGCAGTCATCTACAGACTTACTGAGCCAGAGACCCCAAACATTAGCCTTGATCTCTGAGATGCCAAACAGAGCAGGTCCAACACTGAGCCCTGAGGTACTCCTCTGGTGATTGTTCTCTTGGAAGAGGCGGTCTCACCAATCTTGACTTCTTAGGTTATATCTGTGAACCAGCTAACAATTAAAGTGAGTCATGTAGGGCTTATACAGGTCTATATGCATATATATATATATATATATATATATATATATATATATATATATATATATATATATATATATATATATATATATATATATACCTATATATATACCTATATATATATATATATATATATATATATATATATATATATATATTTATAGATGCATATATATGAATACCATCCTTTTAGTTGCATGTGCATTTTATCATGATCAAATTTTTGCTGTCAAAATTGTCATTGGTGAATTATGGTTCTAGTATGAAAGTCCAACTTCCTACAAGCCAACAATCCAAATGAACAAAAAAAAAATGCCCAAACCAAAGAAAGGTGAAAAAATCAAATTGTAATTGTTTTATTTATTTATTTATGTTGCAGGAAAGGGACAAGACCCCCTGCACACCTAATGTTGAGGGGGAGGCAAACCCTTCACATACCTTGATCGTATATATATCAACTACAGTCACTACAATCACTTGAACTTGAAAATGGGAAGATCACCAAGAACAAGTGAATCCTTGCTAGTGCACACTTAGAAACTGCACAGCCAATGATTTCTTATGGAAAACTGTTCAGCGTTATGCCTTTCATCTGTTTTTTTTTCTTTGTGCTACTAATGCTTGAGTAATTTCACCTCCAGCACCTAGGGAAGCTGTGGATTACATTCAATTGTGCTATAGGCAAAGTTCAGGAGGTTTCATGTAACATGATTCAATGTATTTCACCTGCTTCAAAGGTGTATGATTGTAGACTTTCAGAGTTGTGGGTGCAGAACTCCACATGAAAAATTTATTTTTTAAAGATTTATTTGTGTTTAGTTTACTTTAGCTTTATTTTTAGAGTAAGGAGACTGATGATCACTAATATAACTGTAGCTTTTACATTTGCAATTGTTAGGTGATAGTTGATTTTAAAGATTTATTGATGTTTAGTTTATGTTAGTCATATTTTTAGGGTAAGTAGATGTAAATGCATTGTTTGCATTTGTGATAAATAGCTTTTAATTTGTTTCTACTTTCATTGTCATTGATCACTGATAAGATTGTATGATGTTTTGTGTTTCACTGGATTTCATCTTTGATTTATATCAAAAATGCATACATATATACATGTATATATGTGTGTCTGTGTGTGTATACATATAGTCATCGAGATATATTTACACGTATATGTTGCAGATGTCAAACAGGCAAAAAGGCATGCTTCATAATTTTACTATAAAAAACGAAACAAATTGTGATCAGATAACTGACCATATTCAGCCTGATATGTGCTCAAGAAATGGATTTGAAGAAATTCAGTTTGAGAACAAGTCCGAGGGAGTGAATTTCTTGAAATCCATTATCAAGCTGATTTGTAGCACAGACGGCTTTCAGCTATGTTTACGTTTTATTAATTCAAGTATGTAAATGTTGCTGGTTGGTTCCTGTTAGCTTTTTATAACATTTTGGATGTGCCATTGTGTTGAGAAGAGGCATGAATGTTCGGAACAAAATTATGAATTACCCAAAGATGCAGATGTACATTTGAAAATAGTGAAGCGTATTCATTTTACCTTGTGTCTGAGAGCATAGATTACAGCTGTTTTATTTTTATTTTTGGTAGTATTTAATGAATTGAGCCATACTGATTTATAGTATTCCATTCCATTCAAATACCACTTGTCTGACAAAAATTTTCTTGGGATGCAGTTTGACTGTTGCTTCTGTTGATGCTTGGCCACTCTTGTTCCCTTTTTTACTAAGTTATTACATAAGAAGCTCATACTATCAAGATGATTACTTGCTAATTTTTGAGCACAATTTGATAGGATCACATTTCCATGGGTATTTTACATGTTATTTTCTCTTACAAGCAGTCTGCTAATTTAAATATTGTTATGGTAGTCACTATGAATGTTGTTCAAACCATATTCCTGTGTAGGAGTGTTATCGGATGCTGGCATAGAAGTCTATATATGTTAATATATTATTAAATACTGGAAACAACCATGTTACTAATATAAAATTAACCATAACTGGTAATATTTAAGACTGAAGATAATTATCACCAAATGGTAAACTTATGTAACTTCAAGTTTAGATTTGTTTTGTTTTTCTTCAGTTGATAGTCAGTAAGAAATAATCAAAAAACATGGGAGTCCATCAAGGAAATGGACAGATCTTATCAAGTTTACATGATTTTACTAATTTATGAAGAACTTTCCTATTCCTTACTAGATTCATTATAGACCAGTCTATAAAGGGTTCTTATTAAATGATCGAAGACGCATTCTTTCGAATGTGTCTTGATCAAACTTGAAAGCACAAAAAGGGAAAATAGTGTAATGGCATATAAGCAAATTCTTTCCCTGGGAAAAAATCTCTTGGCCGCTTCCATTACTTTGCCATTTTCGTGACTGTAGTCAGATCTCGGAGTTGATATATTTAAGTAGGGGGGGGTGTGGGGGTGAATCCTCCCACTTTATGTAATGTTTTAACTTTTTTTGTTTTTTGTGGAACAGTGATTTTTTTTTCCCTTGGAAAAAAATCACCGTTCTAAGCATTTGAGATTGTAAGCTTTCGCTTACATGGGTTCGATAAATCATCTTTCGCTTTTTTAAGCGTTCGATGATTTAACATAGACCCTCTATAAATACCAAGCATTATAGGCAAATTGTAGAATATCAGTGCTGTTAAAATTATTAAATGACTAGATGAAGAATTATTGAGCAGAGTTTAAAAGAAAAAAAACTGACGTGGAATATATGAATCAGCAGCACAGAAGACACCAGTCCAAGCTCAAACAAACAAGATAATCCAGTAAAATTCAAACAGTTTAATGAAGCACTTTTCGTTATAGCAAATGTTATAACTTCTTCAGATCAGAATAAATACAAGCATCTACATTTAAATACCTTGTGTATGAATACTTGCCTTTATATCTACTGACAAATATTGTTAAAATTTATATAATAATATTTAAAACAGTTTGAGTATCGTATTACTATAAGATTTTTTATGGTGCAGTATTTCTTTCGAAATGTTATACATAGTATTTCTTTTAATTTCTATAGAAAGTGATTTAATCGGAAATTACTATTGAATGCACAACTAGTTAGCTGGTGTATTTTTGTCACATGGTTTTTTTAAAACAAGGTATTTAAATGCAGATGTTTGTATTTATTCTGATCTGAAGAAGTTATAACATTTGCTCTAACGAAAAGTGCTTCATTAAACCATTTGAATTTTATTGGATTACCTTGTTTGTTTGAGCTTGGACTGATGTCTTTTGTGCTGCTGATTCGTATTTTCCACGTCAGTTTACTTTATTCAATTGGTTTATTTAA
Organism: Protopterus annectens; assembly: GCF_019279795.1. Classification (NCBI taxonomy): domain Eukaryota; kingdom Metazoa; phylum Chordata; order Ceratodontiformes; family Protopteridae; genus Protopterus; species Protopterus annectens. The sequence continues at coordinate 213,642,628 of NC_056738.1, forward strand.
AAGAAAAAAAAAACAATAGATTAATGTCAGGCAAGTATGTACACAGGCTACTCAAAATGACATAAATATTAACATATTAACAAGGGAAACTTTCTCTAGCTGTCACTGTTCTCAGTGTGGTTACATATGTGCCACTTATAATCATGTGTGTCTTACGACTGATTATGTTTATGCATTGAATACTTCTATACAACTAGTATAAGCAGCATGATTTTTGTAGCAATTTGTTTGATTATCTTGGATTTATACAGGTATAACCATTAGACTATTTAAGAAAGGGAATGCATGAATACACTACTTACAGAGTACAAAAACAGAAAGACTTTGATAACTGGCAGGCACACATGATTTTACATTTCAAACACTTTGGCTTCCTTAAAACAACTGTAGTGGTGAGGAGAGTGGTAATATTTTAATGAGGTAAAATAATTAATTAGATCTGCAATCAGTAAATATCAAGGGTTTAATGCAAAGTAAAGTATTCAGTGATTTATAAAATACAACTCAGTCGGACTGGTCTCCACACTATTGTCACTGATAGGGGATAACAGTAAAGGGGGAGAGAGGGGTTCTCTGAATCAAAAAAAGTTTACCACGATGCAGAAACCTCCCAAGTTCCACAATACTGAAAATCTTTCTGAATTCCAGGGAATGTGTTATGAATTTTAAGACTGTTTTAATGTATTTTAAATAAAGTGTTGTCGCACTGACAGAAAAATTATTTCATTTTATAGTTAAGATGGTCAAAAGGCATATATAACTGGAAGGTAATGGTGTTTCTAAGCTATAACTTTAGCTATACAAAGATATCTGTGAGTATGCTCAAAATTTAGATAATATTTTAGTAATGTGGCTGAACCAAATTGGTTGTCAGTTTTAACATAATTAAACAGGGACTGCATGTTTTGTGATAAAAAAGGCTAATTAAACAACAGAGCACTAAAGACTTAATTATTTGAAGAAGTATATTTTAACTGAAAAATACACAGAAGGCTGGAACAGATCCACCAAAAGAACAAACTGCAGCAGATAGAAATTGCCAGTTTAGTTTATTCTGGGACTTGGGACTTTTCGCCTTCTAAGGAACAATTCATGATAAAACAACTACCTTACTTAAACCCCTGATAATTTTCTTAGGAGTAATAAGATGTATAATCTAACTAAAAATGAGTGGACAGAATTACAGATGGCACATTCTCATTTGATCAATATGTCATTAAAGAGGCTGACAAAGGGGGTAATTGGGTTGTAATGAGTAGGGGTGAGTATCATAAAATGGTTGGGAATCTGATTTATGATAATAATGATTATGTTCAACTCCCCAGCAACCCCATTCAAAATTTTAATGGTGAGTTATGTGAACTTTTAGATAAAGGGGGAAGGTTATGCTTCCTCACTAGTAAGGATGTACAAAGACTTTTTGTTAAAGAACACAGGGACCCTAAATTTTATGCTACCCCTAAAATACATAAGTCTATGATTAATCCCCCTGAGAGACCAATTGTCTCGATGGTAGGCTCATATGTGGAATATGTGGGCTTGTTCTTGGATCATCATTTTAAAAAACATTTGGGACAAGTTTCTTACCATATTAGGAATACCACAGACTTATGTAAGGGTTCGAAGGAAGTAAGGTGGCAGGAGAATTTTTTTCTGGGTCACAGTTGATGTTAGTTCTTTATATACTAACATCGATACAAGATGGGGCCTGCAGGCTATGAGCAAAATCATGGCGAGGGGACTCATACTTTCTTTTTGTTGTTATTGCTCGAATTCTGTCTTACTCATAGTTATTTCAGGTGGGATGACAAATTCTTTTTGCAAAAAAGAGGCACAGGGATAGGGGCATCTTATGCCTCCACTTATGCTGTGGTATATATATGGGAGAATTTGAAAAGGAATTTATGTACCGTACTGAATATTTTGTGAAGAATGTGATTTACTGCAAGAGATTTATTGATAATTTGATTTTTATTTGAAAGGGTGACAAAAAGGAATGTGTGAAGTGTATGGAATATATGAATGGTACCATCCATGGTTTGAAATTTATGTGGCATCTTGATTCTGTGAAAATCACTTTTTTATATGTGGAATTATATGTGGATAAGAATAACACAAATAAGTTTAAACCTTATAGAAAATCTATTTCTGTCAACAATTTTCTCCATGCTGATAGTATGCACCCCTCACATTTGATTAAATCTTTACCTTATGGTGAATTCAGGAGAATTTATCAGAACATGTGTAAAGTTGGGTTCAAGCAAGTTTTTTTTTTGAACAAAGTTTATGATAAGTTAAGTTCATGAGGGTACTCTAAAACCATTCTGGAGGAGGGTCATAGTTTGGTTCAAAAAAAGCAGAAGAGGTGTGGTAATGGATTAGAAAGTGTACACAGGAATGTTTTAAAAGGGAATAAGATGGAGGAGAGATTGTTTTTTGTGACAAAGTACTCTCCATTTTCTGATATTTCGAGAAAGTTATCAGGCAGTTTTGGTATATGGTCTCAGACAATATGAGTGTGGGACATCTTTTCCCTAAACATATAACTTTTTCCTATGGTAGATATAATAATTTAAAAGAACTGTTAAGTGGGGATGGTGTGTCTTATAGCATGGATGACAGGGTGGGGATGCGTATGTGCAGAAACTGTTCAGTTTGTGGTAGATGTAAGAATTTAAGTGGTTGTAAAATTAATGGCAGATTACACAGGGCTAGAGAAGTATTTAATTGTAATTCACAGGCTGTTGTATATATTATTAAATGTGGCTGTAGGGACACCAAATGATATATTGGGCAAACGAAGAGAAAAGTTAAGACTGGCATTATGGAACACTTGGGCAATATCAGGAGGTGTAATATAAACAGCCCTGTAGCTTACCATTTTATATCTAGGGGGTCTCAGAATAATTAGCTTTTTTGTGTGTTGGCTCGTCCCTTTTTGAAATATGGGGGGTAGCTTTAAGGATGAACTTGACAAATTGGAGTATAGGATGATCATAAATTACAGAACACTTCACCCTAGGGGGATGAATATTGATAGTAATATTACTCTATAGTTAACATTGTATTCATGTGATTTATGAATATAGGAATTGTTTATGAAAGTCGCCATATTATGAGAATTTATTATCATTTTGCATTGTTTATGAAAGTTGTCTTAACATGAGAATTTATTAATATTTTGTATTATATTTAAAAAAAATTTAAATAGTAAAAAAATACATATTCATATATATTTAAATAACATTGTATAAATATTGTGAATATTTAGCGTTTTTGTAGGGTGAATGTTTTGATTATAATTTGATGAAATGTGGAGATAATGTATTTATTGAGATCAAATTTATTGAATGAATTGATTAATTGATTAATTACTCTTGGGGTTTAAATAAGCTGGCTGTTTTATCATGAATTGTTCATTAGAAGGTGAAAAGCTGAGGTACCAGAATAACCTAGACTGGCAATTTCTATCAACTGATATTTGTTCTTTTGGTAGATCTGTTCTAGCCTTTTGTGTGTTTTTCAGTTATTGGTTTGGATGAAGTATATTTTAAGACGTGCTATACAAATATTAGCTACTGAGTTAAGTGACTTTTCTTTTGGCCTAAAGAAAACCAGACAGCAGACTATTAATTCAGACTTCACCATAAACAGGGAAAACAGGAATCCAGTTTTCCTATCTTTAGAATGCATTTAGAAAAGATCTATATTATGACATTGAAATCCCAAGTCAGCGAACACCTTTTCACCAACCATTAAACAGCGAACTGTCATTTCTGCGAATGGCCACTACAGCAAATTTTTTTCCTCGGAAAAAAAATATCACTTGGCCAACTAGAAATGAGACAGTATTCAAAGCCTGTCAAAGTGGGGGGCTTCAGCCCCACCCCCCTAACTAAATATACCAACTCTGAGATCACACTACAGTGGGAAAAAGGGCAAATTCATGATGATGGCCATGCAATTTTTTCCCCTAGGAAAAAATTTGCTGTAGTGGCCATTCATGGAAATGGCAGTTCACTGTTTATTCCTCAGCGAACAGGCATTCGCTGACTTCAGTTTTCGATAACGTAATATAGACCCATTTAAAAAGTACTAACCTAGAATACTATCAAATAATTTCTACTTCATGTATGCACGAGGAATAAAGTTTAAAGATAAGTATGTTTTTCTTTTTTTTTAAATGCATTCATTTGGCTTGATGCAAGCAAAATAACTTATAGAACCACAAATGCATTCAATAAAAAAAGTACTAAGCCTATGCTGTGTTCTTTAAGTCTGAAGAAGAAACAATCAGAATTAGCTTTGGCTATATTCAGTCTATGTAAATGTATTTCATTCACACTTTGAACCAAATTTAATAGAATAACCTAAATCAAATGGGCTATGACATTGCCACACCATGCATTTGTTGCATAAAACATACAATTTTATAAATGACACCATGTACATTTTGATATGCTTATCTGAATATAAAAGTCAAACCAACTAGTACAAGAAAGAGTTAGAGCAGGAAGAATTAACAAACAGATGGCTCACAGAAACTGCCGCAGAGTGGTTGACACTGAATTTTAGCCTACAAATTACCAGAATGTCTTCAGGTACCACTTACAATTTCAATCTGATCAAACATGACTGCTCTGTTTGCTCCCAGGGACCAATTAATGTGGTGTGCACAGCAATCATTTATATTGGGTCTCCACAGCACTGCAATCCAAGGTTATATGTGACCCTATGTACGAGGTCAATTTCAGCAATGAGAAATTGCCACCCTGATGACTCTTGCTATTGTCTTTGCCTTAATACCATCATTGATTTTAGCCTATGGTGAGGAAAACTAAAGTGACCACCCGCTTAAAATAAAAAACCTTGATATATTATGTTGGAAAATTCACTATGCAGTCTAAAATTATATATAATAAATAATGCTGTATTACGAAAATGTGTTACTAGGCTACTTTTCAAACAAGTGATCTAGGGTTTTGGTCTTAATCAATCCATCCCATAGCCTAATAAATTTAACATGGCTGTTCTTACATTCCTATTCTTCTTTTTAAGTCATTAAAAAACAAATAAAATCTAGATACAATCAAAGGTCACTGCAGTCGTGCAGGTATGTGGCAATACAACAATTCTACTGCATTGAAACACAAACTTCATAATACAAAACTATACATTTATGAAAAGATTTGTTTCTATTCTTTTTTTTTTATTTAGAAAAATAATAATAAAATGTGTAAATTATGATGAGCATAACTGAAATTCCTTTAATGCCAGAAAATGCAGTCCATCAATATTACATTTTTTGTTATTATCTTTTGAACTGATAACCACGGAATGTCATAAAATAATTGTGATACTACATAAGCATTAATATGGAAAAGCCTAATAAACTAGCAAACTTGAAAAAAAAGTGAGTAGTTACCGCTGATGTGAGTAAAATGTGTAAGTAGGCATATCTGAAAATGACAATATCTTCATGCAATCAATTCAGCTAAATCTAAAGAATTCAACCTCATAAAATAATCTATGGGCCGGATTCACGATGGCTTGCATGGAGTCTAAGAGTAGAGTAAGACTCCATGCAGCCATCATGTCCGACGAGCGATCCAGGAACAGCTGGTAGGGGCGTGTAAGAGAGCTCCTAAAACGGCTCTTACATGGACAGGGCTGGGATATGCAAATCACCTCAATTGCAGGCGAAAGGCATGCAAATGAGGTAGATTTGCAATTCAGGAAACCCGAACCTGTCCGAGTAAGAGCAGTGTTATTTGCAGAAATGACAACTGAGTACTGTTCTGCAAATAGCAAAACAGAGCCGTGACAGTTCCAAATAAAGGTTGCATCCAGTGCAGGAAGCATGCCAATGGCCAAATATATGGCCATTGGAAATGTTTCCCTGATGGAAAATTAAAATAAAAATAATTGTATTTTTTTTCGCCGATTTCCGATGTTTAAGGGAAGTGCAGCGTCGCGCAAATGGGGTGCACTCTAAAACTCAGAATACTAAAAATTAAAACCAACAAATGTTGATTTTATTGAAATTGTTAATGTACAATGCAAGGGAATGGCAGGCTGAAGACAACATGGCCACCGAGTAGAGGTTGCTAAGTGGGGAAGCTCAGTCTAAGACATGTAACCAAGCATTAGTAGGCAATCCTATGTAAATGAGCATTAGGATAGTGAATTGCGCGTTTACATAGCAAATGAGCACAGTCAGTGGAGTGTAGGAGTAGGATATGGGGAGTAACAGAGTAGAAGATAGGTGACATCACGAGGGGGGTATGTATGAAAGAAGTGAAGCTCATTGGAGCAGAGTGGCATGTGTCCACTGTCATTTACACATCATGGAAAGAGGTGTGTCAACAGGTAGGCTAGGGAAAGGCAAGAAATGGAAGGTGTATGCCGTGGATAACACCAAAGTTTCTTGATGAGCATGCATGCGCTTGTGTGCACGCCTGTAAACCCGAGTAAGACAGAGTGCGTGCGTGTAAGCTTGAGTGCACGTGTTTAAGCCGGAGTAAGCATGTATAAGGCTGTTTAAAGAGTTGTAAGTGCATTTGCACTGGTGTGCATGTGTTTAAACCTGAATAAGCAGGTTTTAGTCCGTGTAAGCATGTGTGCGTGAGTGTTAGCTGCTGTGCACGTGTTTGCGCTTGTGTGGGGGGCACTCCCTCCCCTGAGGAAACAGAAAGGAAAAAGGAAGCACAACAAATAGTAGTAAGCTACCAGGGAGTACTAGCAGAGCTAGCAGGTGAAAACAATCAGAATCAGGCAATTATACAGGCAGTACACTAGCCCAGCCCAGCCTAGCACTTAAAACTCTGCCAACAACAGTCCATTATGTTTCTCTCAACAGACACTGCAGTAAGCTAACAGAAGTGAAAACTGAAAAAGCTTTACTGACACAAAGAAATGTTAGGGGCTGCCATTGCTGTTATAAGGCGACATATGCAACATGCTGAGGGTGGTGACAATGGAAATGCTGCTGGACAACCCACAGTGAGGAGACAGAGAAGAGTGTACAGGCCCAGAGTAACCTACCAGGGGCTACATGAGCTGGAGATAGTGGAGCGCTATCGAGTGGGCAGAGACCTCCTGCAGCAAATTGTTGAGCTGTGCAGGCCACGTCTCACACAGAACCAACAGAGGGGAACCCATCCCAGTGGAAACCAAGGTATGTGTTGGCCTAAGAATACTAGCAACAGGTACCTTCCAGAGACCAACTGGTGATATGATGGGGATATCACAGGCATCAGCATCCAGGGTACTACACCAGTTTCTGGATGCCATGTCAGCACATGTCGGTGATCATGTATATTTTCCCAATTCCCATGAGGTATTGGCCAGCAATATGTGTCTCTTCCAGCAAATAGCAGAATACCCTGAGGTACTGGGTGCAATAGACTGCACGCACATATGCATCAAAGCACCAGCCGGCGAGCGGAGTAGGGTCTACTTCAACCACAAGGGCTTCCCCTCCATCAACTGCCAGGTCATGTGTGATGCCCAGGGCATAATACTGAATGTGTGTGCAGGCTGCCCTGGAAGCTACCATGATTCCCATATCTGGCATCTGACGCAGCTGAACCAGACATTTGCCAATGGGGACATCCCACATGGTCACCTAGTGGGGGATGCTGGCTATGCACTGGAGCCGTGGCTGATGACACCTATCAGAAACGCACATACACCTGAACAGGAACGCCATGAGGCACATGCACAAACACGTAATGTAATACAGCGTGTGTTTGGGCTGCTCAAGTCATGGTTCCGGTTCCTGGACACATCTGGTGGAGTCTTACAGTACTCACCAACTACATGTACCCAAATTGTCATAGTATGTGCTATGCTACATAATATGATCCTGTGAAAACAGCTGCAGCAGGACCAGCATAGGCCTGGGCCAAACAGCCCCCACACCATTGCCAAGGCCATCACAGGCAGAGCGTGACTCAGCAGAGGAACAACCTGAGCCTGCCCCAGTAGGCAGAAGGAGGCATGCCCAGTATGCTTTGGCCTTGGCAAAGAGGCAAAGCATAGCACATACACTGGCTCAGTAAGAACTCTGGAAATGATACCTCTCTCTGACTCGCACATAAAGTAAAAGGGATGCCTAAGTTGACACTACCTACTTCCAAACATGTGCAGGGAGTGTAGTATGTGCATCCGACATAGGCAGCCCTGCAGCACCACCTAAGGCATGAATGCCATGTGTTAAGCATTATAAAGCAGTGCTAAACAGCAATTACCACCATGTAGTATATGCAAACATAATTGCACACACCAACTAGCACAACTTTGGTCAATGTTCAGTAATATTGGGCAATGTCCAGCAATGTTGGTGAATATTGAGCAATGTTGGACAAGCCTGGTCTAAGTAGGGCATAGCTGAACAAAAGCCAACATGCTCATATTTGCTTAACAGGCCCTTAAGCAGACTGGTCTGCTCAGTATGAAAAGATAAAGCAGTGATGGGCCTTGAACCCAGGATACTGTGCACTATAGCCAAAGTACTGAACCAATAAAACATGACAGTATTGCAATGGTCCACCTGTATGACAGTATGTTGATAAATCTATGCAAAGTATTCCATGGAAACCCTGCAGGCACAGCATAATCCTTGTTGAGTTATGACACAAAGGTGAGTCCTGCAGTGAGAACAGAACTTGACTTCCAACACACACAGTATAAATGTTAATATTGGTCATGTTTGCACATATCAGCAAATGTAATGGACCTCAGATAGCAACATACTGAAGGGTCACACTGGGCATGCTCACACACTTGAATAAATGAGACAAATGTCAGGCAACAAAACATGGAATGTCAGAACTGGGCATGCTCACACACTTAGGCCATGTCTGAGTACAGCAGTGGGCCACGCATATCTGGCAGTTGCATGTGTTAACCCAGGAATCTGTCACTATACAACAATTCGCCCTGTGCACACAGTTATATGACAACAGGCACATCTAAAATATAGTGGAATCCTGTCATAATCAATTATGTTCTGCAGATACTGAAGTTCTTCATGGAAATTGGTAAAGCAAAGATGATAAAGATCTGCAAACAGTATCAGCAATAAACATTTTTGAACATTAGCATATGTACAGAGGTTGATACTAGGCTATCTGCCCTAGGGCATGTACAAGCCTAGCCAGAGTGTGTTTGGCATTTGCAACCCTGTCAGATTACTACACTGTGTGTGGGAATAGTATGTCACACAAGATAGCCCATGTACATTTATGCTAATGTGCCTCTGTCTAGCAGGGACACAGAAGATATCCCAGGGGTGAATATACAATCACCCATACAGTCGTCAAGATGTCTCCAGTAGGTGGTCAGTGGGTGGCTCTGCCTATGTGAAACTGGGATTACATTTTGTAGTGAGTGGAGCCTCTGGGATAAGAATCTGTCCCTCCACAATGTCCTATTAACATCTGTGCTGAGGTATACGTCCCTGCAGTGTGTAGCTCCAAGGGAGTTGGATATCCTGAGGTGGAGCATGTCCAGTAATTCTGGTTTGGGTATAGCTGTAAACAACAGGCACACATAATATCTGAGTAGGTGGTAAGCGAATGAGTAGAGCTGGAGTTACTGCATCTGAACTATGCAGGGCATCTGTGTGAGTCCCTAGATCTGCTTGGTGAGGACCGTCTGAGGCCAGTACAGTTGCTGCAGGTGTCAGGTAAGGTACACCCCAAATGTGGCATTGTAACCAAGAATGGATGTGATGAGTATAGGGGCACAATTACCTCACTCGATCTAGATGTGAAACCATATGGGATAGGGTGGCACACATAGAAGGTGTGTCCAACCACTTTGGCAACGTGAATGTTAAAGGCGACAGTACGAACAAGTGATGTCCCCAAACCCCTAACAACTCCTACTGTATGTAATGGAGTACTACCTATGTGGTAATGTGTGGGCATGTTGTTACTCCCAAAGGGGATGACTATGCAACTAATGGCTTTTAGCTGTTGGCCTTGGCTCAGGCACCAGTCATCCATCTCTGTGAGACCCTGATTGAGTATGCATGTGGCAGCTGGAGAGTTGATCATGGCACCCAGTTTGCAGTCAAGTGCAAACATGTTCAGCCATATTCCCCCTGTGATAGCCTGTACGTAAGACAAATATATACTGAACAAGAGAGATCCCAGGACCAAGCTGTGTGGGATGCCATGTGTAACTGGTGTATAGTCAGGCATGGCACCTGCAATTCTGACCATGTGGGTGCTATCCCTGATCTAGGTATCAATCCATTGTGTGAGATATGTGTCCAAATTGATGCTGGTGAGCCTATGCATAATGGCCCAGTGGGTTATTGTGTTGAATGGTTTTGCAAGGTTCAGGTAGGCTGTGTGGACAGCTGTCCCTATGTCGATGGACCTGTTAGCCATTTAAAGAATACCTACAGGTTCAGGAGGCAAGATCTGCCCACAACAATGCTGAAATGAGTAGGGCACAGTGTCTGTAGGTTCCCAATGTCTATGTGTAGGAGTCCTATGACAATATGCTCCATAGCTTTGCAGAACAGGCTACATAGGCTTACAAGGCAATATTGTCTGTGGCCCGTTGTGGCACCAACTCTGTGGAGCAGGACCACTGTCGCAGTACACCATACCTTGGGTACATATCCTGTGGTAACTCCGATATTGAACAGTGATGTAATGTGAGGGTTGCGTTTGTCATGATGCTCGTGTATGATGCAGGCTGGGACACCATCTGGTCACATTAATAATGTGATGTACGCTGTGGGGAGGGAAGCACTCACCTGTTACTGTGTGATGTCAGGGAGGTTATACTCTGATGGGGTGGATAGTTGCTCCTTAGGGGGGATGGGTGGGAGACATCTGCACTGAACCTGTTTGCCAGGATGTAGGCAATGCCAGTGGGTTCAGGGTAGGTTTAGTCAGTATGCAGTAACTCACAGCATATCAGTGAGTGTTCACCCAAGTTCCTGACATAACTGAAGAAGGCTGTGTGATAGTCCTACTTGTCAGGTGCAATTGTCTGGTAGAAGCGGCCCTTAGAAAAGTCCATGAGTGATTGTAGCTGTCTGCTAGTACACATCACAGATGCCTTCCCAGTCTGGGATTGTGCTCTATCATATAGTAGCGTCATCCTGACATTGTACAGCTTATTAATGGCTGGGGTCTACTAGACAGGTCCCCTGCCATTGTAGTAGTGGGTCTTGTTGTTATTTGGGATAGCACAATCCATACAGTCCACTAGGTGTCCATAGAATGTGTATGTAAAGGATGCAGCAGTGTGAGCCGTATATGCCACTTTCTCAGGATCTCTGAAGGATACCACCTTGCTTTGGTGAAGTGAGATGTTGGCTCATGAGAAGTTCACCAAGATTACCCAGGATGGGTGTGTGGAGGGTATATATATGTCCTGTGAGATACATGTATGTTCTGACCTTATCAATGAGGGGTATATCGCTGGTGTGGAACAAAGAGTCCCCATAATGGTGATGAGCAGGTCCAATATGTATTCCCCCTTGTGGCTGTGCTGATTGTTTGTGCCAAAGCATATGAGTCCACAAATTGTAGTGACTGTTGGGTGAGGTTGTCGGGGCTTGAGTAGTATCCCCAGTCAATATGTGTGTATATGAAGTCACACAATATAATGGTGTCTGTGGAGACCTTCATATTCTCCATAGTTCCCACAAAAGCCAAGTGTGGTTCCTGAGTTTGGGAGTGTGCTCTGTAGCAGGCAACAAACTGAAAGGCAGTATTGCACAATGGTAGTTGTATGTGTATGGTCTGTGATGCTTTGTGCAGTTCTACTAACCTGGAGGTGTGTGTATCTGTGATGTATATGGATACTCCCCATAGTTGTGTTGTCTGTTCCAAGTCTTGTTGTCAGACAGCATGGTATGAAACATAACCTGATAGTGCTGGTGTGCATAAGCGAGCCTGAACAAGGTGTCTGTCAGTGCACAGATATTGCTCTCCTCCATACTGAAGAAAGTCCTGAGTGGCTACAATATGAGGTTAACACAACTGTTGTTGAGCAGCATTACCCTTAGTTTCATTTAACCTGTAATGTCTATGGAGGTGGGTTTGTCTTCTGAGCCCTGCTTAAAAAAGGCACTCTGTTGGCAGCAAGAGCCTTAGCCAGCATACCAAAGTCCAAGGGTGACAGGTGCAAGCTGTCCATAATGAAGCTGCATGGCATGTTGAGCATGTCACCATACGCTGACAGATACTGTATCCCCTATGAATGAAACAAATTTGTTAGCCAACTGTTAAATGTGATATGTGTGTCCGTATACTGTGACATCATAATTGGTGGGTGTAAGATGCTAGACAAGGTCAAGGTCATACTAGCCTGTGCTACATGATCAGAGTGTACCTCCATGTATCATGTCATGTGGTCCAGGGAGTAACGTCTGAGGTTACACGCACCAGCATGGACAATGATGGTGCCAGTCTAGTACTTGTTTTGGAATGACCTGACTGCCTGTGTTATGCGGCAGATCCTGGCACCCAACAGACAGCCCAAAGTGACTATTCCTTTGACAGGGTTGGTGAGTGGTACGTCAGTGTGTCTGAACATAAGTGTTGCCTATTACAAGTGTATCAGGTGTGTTGTTTAGCCCGAAGGGCAGTGACTGTGTGGCACACTGACATATTGAACTTTGTGATATGTGGGTATTGTAGTGGGGTAGCAGGTGTGTGTGTGTCTGCTTTGGAGGTCTCTGCTGCTTAGGTAGAGTACATTTACAGCATCCGAGTATGTCAATGTGTGCTAATGTGGTTTGAGTGCTGTTGCTAGAGGATATGTGAGACTGATATGTGGTGTGTGTGGTTACCTTCACCACCTGATAGACTGTGCCAGTCATGGGTCGAGAGAGTTCAGCTCCCTGTATGTCTATATAGGTGCATCTCACACATATATATCTGAGTTTGTTGGGAGGAGGAGAGGGTTGTCTGTGTACATGAGGCAGATGTGACATTGTGTCAGTATCACAATATCCACCAGCTGGACTGAAGAGTACACACAAAACTGACCCCTGGACATGCCAGGATATTATCATGGCATACTCTGTAGCCTGATCACAAAGGATCAGTAGGGTGTTAAGTGTGTAAAATAGTATAACAGGGATTACTGCTCATGTTCGTTAGTGTTTTGTAAAGAGGAGCTGAGAAGGAGTCCAGACTGAATCATGACACCTCCTTCAGCTATCTCATAAATATCAATGTACACCAATATATGTCCTGAGTCAGGGCCAACTGTACCTGAGTGTCAATGCCGACATCATGACAGACAGGCCCATATGTACATACCCATCCCCCACTGACAATAGTCCACATCATCATACCAGGAGATATCGCATGTAGAATGGATAAGCAGCTACCCCCACTGCCAAAAGCATGGCAGCAGGTGGAATACATTGATTCCCAATATGTGTCATGCACAAACTACAAAACAAACATATCATGCACCTGAACAGTCAGCTGAGCAGCACCCCCTACACAGGATGTGGAACCGTTGAATGTGTCACAGCTACATATGGCACTCCCCACAAGTGTTGGTGCACAACACACCATGGGAAGTCAAGTCCAGTACGCCTATGAGGTCTGATCTGCAAGGTCATGGAGTCCATCATGGTTGCAGTCATAAACAGAGCTATTGGAAGCTGACACACACACAACCCTACCAAATGTGGTATGTTCGTGTGTGGATCATGGTTCCCAAACATGCTAGACTGTTTTCAAGGCAGCCACCCAGGACATACATCAATGAACACATCTACACATGTGTCACATAGACTTTGAATAGCCCTTTATCAACATCCCAGACACATGTAGTATCCACAAAACCAAGAAGCTGTGCATAAATATGTGTTGACATATGACAGAATGTCAATATGTCCACAGATAGATCACACAAGGTAAGGATACCGTTGTCATGTTCAAGCTGTTGACACCTGCTGACCCACATGGACCATTCCTGGAATGGCATAAAACAAAGTGTACACACATCACCATGTCCAGTCTGATGATGTCACTATCCTATAAATACAGCAGGAGAAAGGAAACCAGGCAGTAAAGCAAATAGCGTGCCGTGTTAGTGCGTCTCTCTCTAGTGTCATAACATAGTTAGGTAGGGGTTTGAATCCTGCAAACAGTGAGTGTGTGTGTGTGCAATTGTCTTTGAAATGAGTGTCCTTTTTGGAGACTGTGAAAACACACTAAAAGAGGTACATTCCTCTTTGGAAAGTCTGATGATGTCACCATCCTACAAATATTGTAGGAGAAAAGAAACCAGTCAGTAAAGCAAATAGCGCGCCATGTTAGTGTGTCTCTCTCTCTCTCTCTCTCTAGTATCATAATATAGTTAGTTAAGGGTTTGAATCCTGCAAACAGTGAGTGTGTGTATGTGTGCAATTGTCTTTGAAAGGAGTGCCCTTTTTGGAGACTGTTAAAACACACTGAAAGAGGTACATTCTTCTTTGGAAAGTCTGATGATGTACCATCCTACAAATACAGCAGGAGAAAAGAAACCAGCCAGTAAAGCAAATAGCGCACATTGTTAATGCATCACTCTCTAGTATCATAACATAGTTAGGTAGGGGTTTGAATCCTGCAAACAGTGTGCGTGTGTGGGGGGGGATGTGTGTATGTGTGCAATTGTCTTTGAAAGGAGTGCCCTTTTGGAGACTGTGAAAACACACTGAAAGAGGTACATTCCTCTTTGGAAAGTCTGATGATGTCACCATCCTACAAATACAGCAGGAGAAGGGAAACCAGCCAGTAAAGCAAATAATGCGCCCTGTTAATGTGTCTCTCTCTAGTATCATAACATAGTTAGGTAGGGGTTTGAATCCTGCAAATGCTGACTGTGTGTGTGTCACTGTTGGTCAACGCAGTGTGGGTTTTGCTGTTATTATGGTATGACATAGTATGATGACAACAGTAAGTGCATTGCAGACATCAGGTATCTGCATGTCAAATATATATGTGTACGTGTCCCCTCAATCAGTACATAGGTGTGAAGCCTGCATACTACATGAATACATATATTTCCATTGACAGGTTGCGCCGCTGCTTCTCAGATCGTAGGTCACATATGTATGTATGTGACACGGCCATCCACTGTCGTGTTCTGTGGCCAAGGTCATCTGTGGCACACACATCCATGACAGTTACTTAAGAGTAGTGTGAGTGAGGGTATATGTCAGGCATGGTCATACACAACAAAGTCTGCCAACAATGGACAGTCTTTATAGGTGTATGACTGACTTGTGGATATGCATTCAGGCCTCTAATGTCTTATGTGATACACCTTGGGACTCCACAATACCTATGGATATGTGGATACCAAGGGACACATGACATAACATGGGTCTGTATGTACACAATGGTACCCGACATACATGTTGAGGGCTACCACCTGTGTGGTACTGACGGGATAGTATCTTTAGTACATGAGGATGACTATGCCATAGTCGGCATACTGCTATCCAGCATGTATCACACAACAGGTATCTGTCTGTATGGTACCCTTGTGTAGGATATGCGTCCCATCCAGGGAATGCATTGTAGGCCAATCCATGCATTCTCAGATTTGGATGGACACATCCCTAGTGTGTCTGCATGTACCTAAGGGGGCTATATGACACACAGGTGTGGTCACAGTAATGGGTGGCAGTCATCACCACTGGTTAGTGTTATAGTGTAGCACCGGAAGGATCCAATTGATACTGGGTTCCCTACCACTGTGTGTCATTTGTCAGGGCATCATTCAATGATTGCTTATAGTCATGCTGTTGAGGTTGTGTATACTACCAGATCGCAAATCATTGACTGATATTAACGGTATCACCCACAGCATAGTGTTAACCCATGTCATACACGCGTCTACCCATGTTATTACATAACTGTAGTAGAATGCATACTGGCCATTGAAAGATGCAATGAGATGTTAACAATGTGTACGACAGGGTATGCCACATGTCCCATGTGTCCACTATGTATGTACATCCAGACAGTGCGCACCCACCATGTTCACAGATGTACACTTGCTAATCTGTACTGCACACATCATACACGTACTGTCCACTCATTAACACATGCTGGCAACACATCACACATCAGCCAAGTGGCACATGGGTGGATAATACATACTCAGACCTAACAGTGGTGTAAACAATGCTACATTGACAATCAGAGCTTTGATGCATAATGTCTGCTCAGATATACCTACAAGGATGTAGTTACACTTCCTTGTTGACAACTTGCTATTATTGCTACACTGCTATAGTGTCACCCTGTGCATCAGCACCATGTTAGCCTGTCCCTCCATTGATACATTGATAATGCAGATGACAGGAAGCAGCACAGGTATCATCATATGCACAGGGCATTTTGTTGTTTGCCAGACCCTGACATTGACCCATCCAATCGACATGTCTATGTGTGTGTGTGTGTGTGTGTGTGTGTGTGTGTGTGTGTGTGTGTGTGTGTGTGTGTGTGTGGGACAACAGTACAGCATGGGCCAATGTTGATGCAATGTGTGTGTGTATGTGTGAGCCCTAGTTGTTTGGTTAATGTGTGTGTGTCTGCATGCACACAGCTCCACCATGTGGCTGCCATATACGGTGGTTTGTGGGACAGCCACAGACTGTACCTGTTTGGCTGTACAGATCACTGTCTCCGGCCAGGACACAGTACCTGTGCCTGGCAGGGGTGCTACAGACAGTATCGGGTACCAACCCTGACTGGGTACTGTCATCAGAGGCAGAGGTATGATGACTGGACCCATGTCCCTGCTGGGACTGGCCAGAGCCATGTGCACGTGGTCTATTGGGACGGACAATGGACCGGCCAGCCCCAGCATTGCTGGGGCTAGTACTGCCACTAAGGGAGCGGCTGTGAACTGTGGGCTGTCTGTGACCACTGCCAGCTGTTGCTGTTGCTGGCATGCATCCACGTGGATGTCACAACTATCCCGCACGGTCCTGGCTCGAGGAAGACATGTTGCGGAGGACATCTATTGTCTCCCCCCAACATCTATCAATTACTTCATTGTACATCTGGATGGCACCGGCAAGGTCACGGATGCTGTCATTGATAGTGGTGTAATGTGCCCTCTGCACCCTAAGTACCTGCCTGGTGTACCATTCCATACGTGCCTGAGCCTGCATTACAGCCTGGAACATAGTGGTCATCGTAAGACCTGTGAGGGCATGCCTGCCAGGGACAATACATCCAGTGGTGCTCCCCCGAGAACCCCTGGACCTCCACCTATGTGGTACTGTTCTGGGTCTACAGCTATGGCTGCTGGGAGGGGATGCATGTGCCATGGGTACCACACTCTCCTGGTCAATGCCAACTGTATGCTGTCCCTTCCCTATGGCCATTGGTGGTGAGGGATGTAGTGGCAGTATGAGTGTGCACAAAGATGGGGTTGAACACTGTGTACTGTCGATTGCCGGACTAAAGACAGACCCTATCAAATCTCCCTGTGCCAAAATACATGTGTCATCATCACCACTATCCGTGGCAGTGGCTTCAGGTCGCCTTCTGCTTTCGCCAACCCCTACCTCAGCACCAGTGAGAGGAAGACAGGAAACACATGTTATGGCCTGCCCATTCACACATGCACACATGAACACATGAACAGTGAACACATGTACACATGCACACATGCACACATGAACACACGAACACATGCACACATGCACACAGGAACACAGGAACACATGCACACATGCACACAGGCACACAGGAACACAGGCACACATGCACAGAGGAACACAGGAACACATGCACACTCCTCACTACAGCAGATACACACACAACAGGAATCCAAATAATACTCAATACTGGTTGAAGGTGGGTGACAGTATCACAAGGCAAACAGTCACGTCACATGTGTCAGCATGCATTATAAGTATTGATCAAGTCTATGCAGTGTGAGTGTAGACAGCCATAGTTAATGACAGTGTACATGGCTGTGGTGCATGTGTGTACATGTTCAGTAATTGCCTACACCCTGGAACACAATGTGTACAAGGACACGACATTTCTGTGCAAGTATTATAAGCTCTGCAATGCCTGTGCACCATCACACACAGGTATACATACCATGGTTGCATGTGTTATCTGTGTGTCAAATGGATTTCCATGTCTGATTGCAATGCCTGTGTCTGTAGCAGATAATTTTGGACACAGGTGTAGCACATGCATGCTATGTACACACACGGGATGAGTGGTGCATGTATACGTGATGGGATACCAATCTTGGACATGGCCATTTTTACAGTATGGGGTGTAGTACCATTAGCCATCATCATCATGCATCATGTGGTCACTCAAGGCCACTAAAGTGTGCTAGACCACCACCCAGCATGCTGTACCTGAACCGCAGTGCCGTGGCTAAGTTCACAATTACACAGCCATGTTGCACAAGGGTGTGTGAGGTGCCCAAAAGGGAGCATTGACTAACATGACTGTGTTATGTGTTGAGGAGTGTTGCACAGCCCCATGCTAGGCCCCTACCCCTCAGGTATATTATGTGTGGTGTGTGGATGACATGTTGGATACTGAAGTGTGACTTGGCAGCGGGTGTCCGGTTACACTATGTGTAACATGTTGAGGTGTACTGCGTATGACAAAAGTGTTATGTTGTGTACGTGTGTCAACTATGCCTATCCAATGTGCAGTACAGTGTTGCCACATTTGTGTCTGATGCTCTGTGCATTGCATGTGATTGAGGCAACTTCTGACATTACTGAGATGTTTCACGTCTCACAGTGAGCATGCACAGCATGCATTATGCGTAGGTGTGTTATGTGTACATGGCCTACACCTCACCTATGACATGCACAGTTCAATACCAAGTTTAAAGTGTTAACACACTCACCAGCATGTAACATCTGCCCTGCTGTCACACCAGAGGGACCTGCAAGAATATGACACAGTTTGTCAGTGGCCACAACTGTGGCATTGCTACTGTGAGTGTGCTAAACTACAGTAGAACAACAGGCATAGGTGTACAGATACTATTCAAATTATCAGTATTGCACACAATAGGCAGCGCAACTACTAAACACAGTACACATCTCACACATGCATAATCTAACAATACAGGTAAAAGTAGTCTACAGCTAGGGAATGTTACCTGCACGCTCCATGTCACCATGCTGGGTGGCTCCGGCCTCCATGACGACACATGTGTGATGTTGTTGCTGATGTAGGCCAGGCGCCACCACACTTAGCAGCAGTTCCTCCACTCTGGTGAAGGGAGGATGTATGGCCATCCCACCACCTGTGGAAAGCTGTTGTCTGTGGATATCAGACACACGCCACTGGACATGTCTAATTAAATCACTGCAGTGAAGGTGTACCTGCTCATATGTCCGGTTATGCATGCCTATGTCATTTACCCGACGAACAAGTTCTTGCCACAGTGCAGTGCGCTCCTGCTGGTGCTGGCTGGCCCTAGAAAACAGCAGGTTATAGTGCTGAACCAGGCTGTGGTGGATTTCCTGTTCCTCTGCGGCTGTGTAGCAGGGATTCCTGCGATGAGCCATAAGCCTGGAAGACAAGTAAACGATATATATGAGCAAGTCATGTGGCACACTTAACATTATACAGTACAGATATCAGTTAATTGCCATATATAACATCTGTTCATCTGTCAGAGGATACACACATTCAATACCATATATCAGTGCTCAGCCCATGACTGGCTGACACTGCCTGCCACACTCCATATGACACACCAGTATACACCAGTACTTGGCTCACTCTTTGGGATCCAATGCACAGCCTTGCCAGGGGGGGGGTACAAATCAAGCTAATGCATGCAGAAATATGTCATTCATTGCAATGAATGTGAAGTACAGTTACAGTATAACCAGTAACCCACCCTAGTCGTTGATGCCATACCCCTACCTAACATATGTGCACAGTTGTTAATATAGCCGGCATACTGCTGTAACAGAGTATACAAGTTGCTAGGTATGCATGCAAACCCTGCATCACACATGTGATTGCAGACATGGTACAGGCATCATTACACACACATCAGACATTCATACAACACACAAATGTATGCTGACACAGATGAGCATTTCCTGTGTACCTCACAGTACTGTGTGCCCCTACTTACAGATACCTATGCCTGAGGAATGTAATCTGTGCAGACTACAGGAAACACACAAGAAAATGTTACCAGGGAATGTGAACATACACCATACTGTGCTGTTTAGACCTACAGCTTCAGGTGGTACAACAGTTCAAATGTTGTCTGGAATCACCAGCAGTACCACTTACTGAGCATACATGTATTGCTTCAGCCTATGAAGGGACACCACAGTCATAGACAAGGAACTACATCACAACATATGCCATCCTACTATGTCTGCATCCCCAATAACTGACACATCTTTCTCTGGCCTCACACTTAGGCACAAATGATCTTGACAGAAACAACCTCACACTTAGCTATCACACCGTTACAGACCTTGCACACATTCACTGTCACATTCATTCCACCTCACATAGCAGGTATTGCACTGTGTACATGTCTGTGTGCATTGTGTCATAAGTAGGTAACACACTATTGTCCCTGGGGCCTACAGCAGCCTAGCCATATGCTACCCTGGCCTTTGACACACGTGTAATTAGATTTCACTTCCTCCTGTTAACCGGATACACAGAGGTGATTCACAGGGCGTGTTACCTAGCCCCCAGACAATCATCAGGGGGTATGTCTGACATCTGCTACTGAGGAGCCTTGTTTGTTCATGCTGGGTGGTTTACTCCAGAGTATGGCATATTTGCTAATAGGAGCCTATCCCTCCATCATGTGCTGTTTAGTGAGGTTGCGGGGATTAGGGACCTAGGCAGTGTAGCCTGGTGGGATTGTGAGGTGTTGACATGGTGGTTGTCTGATTGCTATAGGTGTGGCATACCTCTGTATGTTCGGCAGAGGTAACCTCTGGGTGGCCGGTATGCAACACACTGTAGCTGTGGTTATGTGAGTCAGTCTGCATAGGGTATGTGTTTCAGGGCAGTATTACCCTTTGTGAGGTATGTCTGTGGCCTTTCCACTTGCTGTAGTTGTCATGTGAGGTACATACCACATGGGGCATTGTGATGATTACAGGGGGACACTGACCTATACTTCCATACATGACAGATCGTTTGTGATGACACGTACCACATAGATAGATTACAAGACTAGTGTGACACTGTGAATATCAAAGGGGCGGCTACTGTCCACCTGTGTCCCATGTTCCCTTCTGACACCATCAGTGTTAGTCAGGCAACCATCTATCTGGTAGTTAATGGGTAAAGTGTTTTGGAATGGGGTATGGCACTGCAGTATCAATACTGGTGTTCAGTCCATGCCTTGGTCACCAGGCACCTGTTGCAATAATTCTGACCCTGTGTCTCCCTCTCTCACTACACACATATATATATATATATATATATATATATATATATATATATATATATATATAAATATATATATAAATAAATATTTATATACATATATATTTATATATCACTCTATATATACATGTCTATATATATATATATATATATATATATATATATATATATATATATATATATATATATATATATATATATATATATATATATATATATATATATATATATATATATATATATATATATATATATATATATATATATATATATATATATATATATATATATATATATATATATATATATATATATATATATATATATATATATATATATATACATATATATATATATATATATATATACACATACTTGTAAACAGCCACTGCTGTACATATACAAGCACATATATGCACATATACTGCCCACCTTTCATAGTGGGAATATCAATTATGGAACAGATGTGAGACATACAATTATGTAATAATATTGCACAGTGTTGTGCAGAATGTATTTCGCTGTCCTCAGGCCGTATAGTTGTAGCAGACCTCACTGGCTGTAACTCAGTCCCACAGCATTTAACCACCACATGACATATACCTGCACTGCTTGCTGTTTTCAATGCCACAAACTACAACCTACATAGATATGTGCACATAGCAACCTTCAAATACATATATATGTCCAGCCTTTACTAACAGTTGCAGTATGTCCCTTGCCCTATGCACAACTGCATATACATATAGATACGGACTGCTACCACATAAGGAGTGTTCACAGAATGTAGAGTACCCTTCAGACACATCATTTGGATGTCAGCAAATACATCTGTGTAAGATACCTTACCTTTGTATTTCTCACCTCAGTCTGTAGTACCTGTTGATATTTTTTTTATTTGTTTAGGTTGGTGTCTTCCACTGCCTCTGTTTGTTTTTTTTTTTTATTGTTTTGGTTGGTTGGTGTCTCCAACTGCCTCTGTTTGTTGCTTTTCTTTTGTTTTGGTTGGTGTCTCCAACCGCCTCTGTTTTTTTTTTGGGTTGGTGTCTCCAACTGCCTCTGTTTGTTGTTATTTATTGGGTTGGTCTCCAACTGCCTCTGTTTGTTTGTTTGTCTGTCTGTCTCTCTCTCTCTCTCTCTCTCTCACTCCAGTTGCTGCAATGATACTATTGCATGTGTGGACAGCAAGTACAGGCTACTTTTGTAGGTATCTGCACATGTGCATGTGATGGCCTCTGCACCAATTGGTGCCCACCATTTAGTAATTGCATGCAGCCTGCTATGTGGTAATTGCAGTTCTCATTGTGATTTCAGGACACTGCTATAAAATGATAGGTTAGGTAGGCATAGGCCTTTCAGTTTTGCAAGGTGGGGACCATGCTTGTTTGCTGTGGACACTGTTGTTTCAGTCAGAAGGTTGGTATATGTCTCCTATCTGAAGCTGGGTTGTAGCCAGTGAAATGCATGTTGTACTGAAACCTGACTGTTGCTTCTTCCAGTACACTCTTTAGTTTACTCACACCTCCTAATGCTAACACTGGATACATGGGAGTATGTACTTTCTTTTGGAATTACGGAATTAACTGGCATACAACAATAGCTATTACAATGTATTCCTATGGCTTTCCTATTTTCCCTTTACATTCACTCCTTGTAATGCATGTTATATTTCTTTATTGCAATGTATTCCTATGGCTTTCCTATTTTCCCTTTACATTCACTCCTTATAATGCATGCCATATTTCTTTATTGCAATGTATTCCTATGGCTTTCCTATTTTCCCTTTACATGCACTCCTTGTAATGCATGTTATATTTCTTTCAGCACCAAGTTAATGTATATCTGCTGTGGCTTAGTGGTACATCATGCAGACTGGTGAGTCCAAGGTGTGGGGTTTGAAACTGACAAGGGTATTTTATTTTGCTAATGAGCAATACAAGGGCCTTGTCATACAGAGTGACAAAAACACTTTTAAGCAGTTGTAAGCGAGTTGGCGTGGGTTTGCGCGACGCTTAGCGATGCTAAGCAACGCTTAGCTTATTGTATTTTAGCAATACTAAGCTAAGCTTAACTTAGCTTATTTAATGTTAGCAATAGTAAGCTAAGCTTGGCATAGCTTATCATATCTTAGCAATGCTAAGCTAGGCGCACACATGCGCACACTGGTGCAAACCCACTTACTACTGTTTTCAAGTGCTCACTCCCACTAACCCCCACACTCATGTCTTTGACAGAAAAGTAAATAGGGAGATAGGAATGTGGTGATAAAGGGTGCTCAAAGAGGGGAAGACAGTAGGGAAACTAGCTTCGGATGTACACGATGGGTGTGGAGAAGGTCGATAGCTGCTCATTTCTTTACCAGCAACAGCTGTGCATATGCAATACATTAGGTGGGACATTTGAAACCTTCCACCCCTGAGAGAGTGCTGAGGACATCTAAGTATGTTGTACTACCAATTATGAATATTAGGCACATGCACTGTTTGTGAACTGCTATACTGTCATTAGTACGTTACTCACATCTGAACAGTTTGTGGTTTGTGTTGGCATTAGCACAGTCTGCTCAGGACGACTGGACATATTTCTGTACTGTGTATGCCTACCTACACCCTTGGTTGCACCTGACTACACGGCTATATAGTACCTTTGGATAGGGGTGCAGAACTGCAGTGTGCATTATTTATTATCGTGTGATGTTTATCTTACTGAACATGCAGAGTTGCTGTGTACCTGTAAGTCTATGAAGGCTTGTAATCTGTCTGAGTAGCTCCCACCTGTGGACATATCCAGATGGAAGACAGAGGTCAGCCTAGTATTCTTTGACTGTGCACCACAGCAGTCTTTTCAGCACCTGAACAATGGCATTGTCACAGGTGGTTGCTAGCAGTACATGGCTACATCCTTTGCTATTTCTGTGTTGTACTTCTACATAAGGGCATGCTCATGGGATTCATTCTACAGCTATTTGCAGAGTGTGTAACAGCAGACAAGCTGATATGCTTGTGTGTTTCTGACTCCTCCAGGCCTCAGATACTCTCACGTATATATATTTGAACAGCCTCAGGGAAAGCTACATATAACTGGGATACACCTGTCATATAGTTCAGACATTTTGCAGTTCAGACTTTGGGTGATTCAGAGCATTTCTATTACTACACCTTTTCTGACGTGCAAGCGGTGTCTACTCTCACTTATTGACATTTGTTATTAAGTGAGATTCAACACCTTTCTGCCTACTGTTAGTACATTTCACAGGGAGTCAGATGGGCACAGCTAATATTTGTTTACAAATCAGGGTCATCACTGTAGAGCAATCACTGTTGGGAGGTCTGGCCTGTGACCTATGCAAATATGCCAATGTTTATCCTGCCCTGATACTGTGTGGGGTTTGTAAGCTGCTACTGTAACCTTATTCCATACTAGCATGGCTGATTCTCTTTTCACAGTCATGTCATGCAATTCAACAACACCTGCTGGTTAAGGCCCACAGAACAGAATTTGTGTTATGCCATTCCTATTTTCCCTTTACATTCACTCATGGTAATGCATGATAAATTGCTTTCAGCACTAAGTTATTGTATAGCTGCTGTGGTGTAGTGGTACTTCATGCGGACTGGTGAGTCCAAGGTCCCGGGTTCAAGAGTGACAAGGTTTTTTTATTTTGCTGCTGAGCAGTACAAGGGCCTTGTCATACAGAGTAACTAAGGCACTTTTAAGCAGTTGTAAGCGGGTTTGCACGATGCTTAGCAATGCTTAGCTAAGTGCACACAAGCTCACACTCGCGCACCCCCGCTAACTACTGCTTAAAAGTGCTTACTCCCGCTAACCCCCACGCTAATTTCTTTTAAAGAAATGAAAATGGGGAGATAGGAAAGTGGTTAAAAAGGGGGCACAGAGAGGGAAAGACAGTAGTAAAACAAGCTCGGGATGTGCAGGAAGGGTGTAGGGAAGGCCCGTAGCTGCCCATTTCTTTAACAGTAACAGCTGTGCATATGTTGAAAATTTGGAGTGAGTTTTGAGACCTTCCACCCCTGACAGAGGGTTGAGGAAAACATAGTTTGTTGCACTGCCAATTAGAATTATTGGTGTACATGTCCTATGGACATGTGTGCAAAATAGGAAGCTATGTATGGGGCGTAATTTTGTTTTGGGTACAGATTGCCCTTTTTTTTTTGTCAGGTGAGAGTGATAAGTGAGGTAGAGGAAGTAGGTATATTTGGGGAGGTAGGTTGGGGAGGTAAACAGACAAGACAAACAAGACGCATACAGGGGTGGAATTTGACACATGGGGTAGGTGAACACAATTGACGGGGAAGGTTGTTTGGAAATCGCAGGCCCATGATCCCACAGATGGTAACAGTGGAACTGAGATCCCCACCCATGGGCAGTCACCACTGCACCTTCACAGCCCCGGAGGTGGCTGTGCTGGGGGCTGAGTAGGATGGGCAGGCTCACCCATGAGATGCACCACTCTCGCCTCAATCTGGCGTAGGGGATCAGCGACTGAAAGCTGGATCTCCCTACGCACCACAACCCGGACCCTTCTAAGGGTGACGGGTGGCCCTTCTCCACCCACGCTTGCATGGGGGGGACGAGCCCCATCCCCTGCAGTGCTTCCACCTGAAGGTGGCACAGGACCAACGGAGGAGGGGAGTCCGGGCTGGGCACCAGAGCCACTGGTGCCAGGTGCACTCGCCAACTGAGGAGGGACAGGTGGGTCCGCTGGGACCGGCCTTCCCATATGTTCTGTGATTAAGTGTGTTTCATTACAACATAAACATCAGCATTCCAGATTAGTTGTAACAGCATGCAGAAATATTCCCATTAACCCAACACACCACAGTTCCAACAGTTCAACAGCAAACATAACACATGCATATATTGAACAACAGTTGTTATTCCAACTACATGCAGGGATGATTGGTAGCAACAGGCCACCATGAACATGTTGTTTGAACAGGGCACATGCATCAACATGAGTGCAAATATTTATAGAACAATAGGACATATATCCCGACAAATATTTAAGATTACACATACCCATTGAAGTGTGGAATTGCATGGTTTATGCACAAACAGTGGGGTGTAGAAAAAACCTCTGTTAACGTCTTATAAACACTTTTACTCTACACTACATTCCTAGTGACTGCAGGTGTATATTCCCTACATGTATTATTACACTTGCCACCATGCATTAGGTTGTGTAATGGGTTTGGCTAGTTCAATCTATACTTGACCTATATCTCACATACTAACCAGGATGCATATGTTACTGCTACATATTTCATGGTTGCATTTATATTTCTTTATCTACATATCTGGATGTTTTCACATGACATTTTCACTTCAAATTGTACAGAACCCTGCATTTATTGAAGCACATTTACATTTCTGGGGAACATATTAGCATGCTACTCATGTGCCAGATTTACTTATGCATGCCAGCCAGTAACTACAGCTACTAGCACTTCCATCACCCACTTTAGATGGGACTGTAGAACTCTGGGTTGCCAGCACTTTCTAACACATTACTATTTGTATAATTCAAGGGTGCAACAACATTTCATACTAAGTGAAACAGACACACTCTGGGTTTTAGACCTTTATTAATGACATTACACACTTTTCCACAGGCTCACTCCTTTATTTGTTTTAACGGTATATATGGCAGACATGTTCACGACATATTATACCTTTATTAATAGGTTAGCACACTCTTTTTTCAGGCTCACTCACATATTCTTTTATATGACAGTGCCTGCAGAGATATTATTCCAGACATTTGTTACCATTCTTAATGGGTTACTGCACTCTTTTTCTGCCTCTCTAATGTTTTTATCTGACAGTACATGCAGAGAACTTATTCAGTCCATTTTATGGCTGTATTATTGGACTACAACACTTTCTTTCATGCTCTCTCCCATATTTTATATAACAATACATGCAGAATAATCACTAACCTGCCTGGTGGCGCAGCCTTAGCAGCCTATCAGCATAGGCTTGCTGATTCCTAACATGACCTGCAGCTGTAAAGTAAATGAAGGGATATTGAGACATTCTTATCCATTATACATACTCCATTTTAAATTCTTACATACTGCATTCCATGGCTACATACTCAGTACTGGGGCATCCCGCATCCCACGGGCCTCCTGTATCCAGTGGTTCAGGTGGTCCTCCTTTCGTCTCTTCAGGTCCGCATGGTGGTGACGGACCTGCTCACCAGTCCGAGGAACACCTGTGGCACTGGTGAGGTCATGAGCTAACCAGTTCCAAGCCTCTGCCTTGTACTACATCCCTTGGAACTGGCCTTGCAGGAATCTTGCCTCGTGATGGTGGACTAGGAGCCAAACCATGTATTTGGACTCCTCAATGCCCCATCTCTGCGCTCGGAAGCACGCTCCCTCTCCAACACCAGACATTCTGACCGCAGATGTGAGCTACAATCAGTTATGGCATGTATTCCCGCCTGTGGGGCTTAAATATGCCACATTTCCTGCACTTTTTTGTGATTGGCCGTTTTTGTAAAATTCTAGGCTGACTGCAGACCTGCTTAGTAATGGATAAACTACCATTCCTAAGTTTATGAATGTTAATAGTGGCTATTTCCCCTATGTTGTCATGGCTTAGTGGTTATGTACTTTGATTATGATGCAAAGGGTCCTGGGTTCAAACCTTGTCATTCTTTTATTTTAATACTGTCTAGACAGGCTAGGGGGTGTGGCTGCGTTTAAGCAACTTAGC
This sequence comes from Protopterus annectens, assembly GCF_019279795.1. NCBI lineage: Eukaryota > Metazoa > Chordata > Ceratodontiformes > Protopteridae > Protopterus > Protopterus annectens. Next base: position 213,670,797 of record NC_056738.1, read on the forward strand.
TCTATGTTGCTCCCCTGTGCCCTACGGTGCCCTGGTTGGTACGGCATGCACATCCGCGCAAACACATTGCACTGGGTAAAGCGCTTTTAAACATTGGGCAACTCTATTGCACTGTGTAAAGCACTATTACACTATGGGCAACTCTGTTTAGCTGGGTGAAGCGTTATTAAACTATGGGCAACTCTGTTTAGCTGGATAAAGTGCTATTAAACTATGGGCACCTCTGTTTAGATGGGTATAGCGCTATTAAACTATGGCACCTGTGTTTAGCTGTGTAAAACATTGCTTAATGGCATGCTATTATATATTTCGGTCTTTTCAAAATATATATTTTGTTTGCTGATACACTGGCCATGTCACTGCTTTTAATAACATTTTAATCATGTTTGTCTGGTATTATTTCAAATACTGATTTAAAACATAAATAAGAAGGGGACTGGTGGGACTCGAACCATGAATGCCTTCTCTTTGTGCATACACTCTACCATTATGCTATTGCCATTTGGATTAATTTGCATAAGTAGTTCTTATATGCTCTTCAATGTCACAATTGCTAACTGCGGTTAAGCAATGGGCACACCCGCGCAAATACAGGCAGCTATATAGTGGATTTAAAAAAAATAATAATATTTTCTGTTTTATAACTCTGATGGGGGTTTACATTGTCAGGGAGTATGGTGTTGGGTGCAAGTACATTTGAGTGGACTCGCTCTTGTCTGTTGACATTATGCTTTTTAAAACCTTGCAGGGGCGTGGACTTTTAGACTGCTCGGCAGTCGGACATGCCGTGTACTTGCCTACTCAGTCCGTGTAAGAGTTACAGATGAGTCAGCATGCCCTCATGAATATTCATGGCACGTTGACATCATACCATTCAACTGCAGCCGCCGAGTAAGACATGTTAAGTCTTACACGGAGCTTTTGTGAATCCGGCCCTATGTGTCACACCTCTGTTAACATCCTTATTATATTCCTTTCTACCGTTAAAAAGCACAGGCTTGCTAAAGTGTTAACAGAGAAATAAGTGGAAGTGAGTGAAAATATCTGTATTATCTCCTTTCTGAGACTTCACTGTTGTTTCATCTGTATTAGTTGCTCCTCCCTTGTTAGATTTATTTTTGTGCTTAGTTTGTATTTAAGAGACAACATTCTGAACTCTGCAACCCATTTCATGATGGATGAATCATTATAGAAGTAGGAATTATGGGTATATATATATATATAATACTTTACATTAAAGTTTTGACATCTCTGTCTCCTCATATCTACTTTACTTGTCTGTTATTCCTTTCCATCTTTGTGGTTTAGAGAAAAAAATGTACAGTAAAGAAGAACAAGAAAAAATACTATGCATTTTTAGGAGCAGTGATCACTAGTAACAGCTAAAGTTACAACACTTGAATATTCATATGCATGGGTTTGAGTAAAACTATCATGATAAAATTGGAAGTAGGAAGTCATTTGCTACACCTTGTTGCCTATGGCAATATTAACATATCAAGGTGTGATACAGTACAATATATTCCTGTATTAATCTGTTAGAGGTGAGCAGTACTGCAGTGAGGCATACCTATTGCGGTTTGAGATGCCTTTCCCAATGTTTTCAATGGATATACAGACCATAAAAGAGGGACAGATTAACAGCATGCCAGTCCTTGCTAAGATGACAGGTCTTTTATGTGGTGTTTGTGATGACCTAAGGGAGTGCATAATCCATATATGTGACATCATAGACATTTTCCATGGGAAGCTTGTATGATGCAGGTCACCTTTTACACATAGTCAGTGTACTAGAAACACTTTTCTCCTCTGTTTTCCTTGGTGAATATCACCATGGAAGGAGGAGACCATAGTCAGGTACAGATAGTGCCAACACATTATCCCATATCCACTGCGGGAGGAGTTCAGTATAAAATGTGGTCATCTGCAAGGGCATGGAGCTCATGCAGCAGTGCTACATGGTACAGGTCATTACTCATACTCATGCAGCACTCCATCCTCTATGCAAGGTCTGGACAGTGCATGAAACCCTCACAGGAGAGGGCACTCCCATGGATGTGGGCATACACATCTCCAATGGGCATCATAGACCTGTCTGTAAATTTAACCATAGTACTGCAACATCTGTTGAGGCTGTGTTCTAGCATGCCTACAGTCTTACAGTTCCAAAGCCACACTATGCACACATGCACATAATGGTGACAGTACTCCTTCCCTGACCAGTGCACCCTAGTGTCTCCTCCTCCGTCTGCCACACACAGCACCAAGATGGTTTCAATCACTTAACACTATGGTTCACCCACCTCTGCAAATGATGATGCCTATGCTCTCTGTACAGAGCTGCCTGGGTAGCCTATATCTGATGCATAGTGTGGCCAATCTATGCACAAAAAAGCACAGTCTGGGTGAAGGTTTTCATGCATAAATTGTAATGCACTGTATAGTGCTTTAGTCTGACCCATTGCTATGAGCCAACTATTGTCTCTTTTTCATTGCCATGATAAAAAAAAGTGAAGACTAAAAATACCTCACTATAAGTGCCATGGCCATATTGCAAGGCACTATCAGATATACTGAGGGGAAAAAAGCCAACCTTCAGCATGCCAAATGCACAGGGCATAGCTGTAAACTTTGTTTGCCATGGTCTGAAGATTTCTGATAGGTGCCATTAATCATGCCTCCAGGGTATATGTGACATCAAGAATAAAAAACGTTTGGGTAAAATCACACCACACAAACCACTGATATGAGTCACACATATCATATGCTGGAGTCTTGGTAGGCTGCAGACACATTGTATATTTTTGCCGTGTGCATTACAGACCAACTGGCAGTTGATGAAGTGGAAACCCTTATCTTAATTATGGCCTCCAAGTTACTCAGGGGAAACTGGCCATGACATAAAATGCCTGCATGATGATGGCTGTCTTCTCTGGGGTGATTCTGTTTACATGATAGCAGTCCATGATTTCAGTGTTGTGAATAGTATGAAATGATACTCATGGATGAATAACATGTAAGTGGCAAGCTCTATTGCATATATAGGTTTGTTAATTCGTTGCCTACCTCTTACATTTGTTTCACAATTTTTCTTCTCTAACTACAGGATTTTACTATAGTTATTAATTCATGAGCTGACACTTCCAGTCATGGTACACACACACACACACACACACACACACACACACACACACACACACACACACACACACACACACAAAGAGAGAGATACATATGGATCTGTGTTTCAGAATCGCTTCATGCTTTTTACTCTCATTTCATCTGTGGAGTTCCTCGTTTTAACAATTTTTCTTATTACCGTGTTATTATCCAAGCATTAGCATAGCATGTGGGTTGCAGGATTTCTTGATCTTCCTGCTCACTCTGAGTGTCTTTGAGTAGCCAAAACACTGTGAATGATCAATAACCATATAAAACCACCTTCACAATGCAAAGCATTTTTTTGAATCATAGCAATGATCTTTTCAATATACTGTATACTTTTTATGAGCTGATGCAATACAGTACCACTAAGCAATCACTTTTTATTTAATTATTTTCTTTTTTCTTTTTAACACTGTCAGGAAGTTAATTTTTCAAAGTAGGGTTTATTCAGGTTGTTAATAATTATTTCTGATTTACCCCTGCAGCTTAATTTTATACTGTTCAATATTTTTTATTTGGCTTTCATTCTGTTTAATTTGGTGATTTTAGTACAGTAGTAATAATATCTTATTTTGCTATATTGTATTGACTGTACATTTAGATTTTGATAAAGTACATAAAAATAAAATGTTGATTGATATTGATATTGTAACATATATGATTGCTTTGACAAGCATACCTTGATTGAATATACTGTCTAATATGCTTGTCTTACATACATAAATCCTGCAGGATGAATCCAGGCACAGATGACCATTAAGATAGACAGTTATTTTGTCTAGATACAGCAGAAACATTGATTTTAATGCAAGGGCAGAATTCAGAAACAGGACAGCCATGAGCAGTAATGCTGCAACAAAAAGGGTAATTTAATATGGTGGTGGAACTCAGCAATTAAGAGGCACATTAGCCACAAGGAAAGATATCATGACCTTGTTATTGACTAATTGGCATGTGTCTGTATCACTCAGGGAATACCAGTGCTAACAAGAACTTTGGTGTGGTAATTACCACCAGCAGCCTATGCTTAATCTTGGCACAGGCACCCCCCCAAACACACAAATGCCCACATTCAAAAATACAGCACACACACACACACACACACACACACACACACACACACACACACACACACACACACACACCTCATAGCCATTCTCATTCATAGACACATTCACCCATTTATACACATACACACTTACCTTACCTATCCCTTAACTAATCCCACCTAAACTGTGATCACACACACACACACACACACACACACACACACACACACACACACACACACACACACACACACACACACACACACACACACACACACACACACACACACACACACACACACACACACACACACACACACACACACACACACACACCACTCATATTTCTCCATACACTTGCCTCTAACAAGATCTTACCCAATGAAAGTAACAGGTGGATGTCAATTTTTTAGCCATGTTAATTAACATGGATGGGGTAGTGGTGGTGATTCATGTATTGTAGACATTTCCAGGACACAGTACATATCATATTGCACAATAACGGCTCATTATCATTCAAAAATGTGCACGCTTATTGGGCAGCCTAACCAGCTTTTACCTTATAAATTGACCATATAATAATAGAAAAAAAAGTCTGGCTGCTAAAATACCATTGACCGTCCAGACTTACCTATTGCAATATGCTATGGAGGGCACAACAAAATACAAGAAAAATCAGGTAAAAAGTTAAAAAGAAAAGAAAGAAATGTACCTGATTTTCCTTGTTTTTCTGCTCTGTCCCTCCTTAAATCTCAACAGAGTCTTACACCTCTCAATTGTCGAGATCTTGCAGTATGTCCAGATTTTTGCCTCATAGTTTTGGTATTTTCCTCATTAAGAAATTGCTCATTTCAGTAACTTTCCAAATTTATAAGAGCAATATAATCTGTCCCTATTTTTAGACCTCTACCCCTCCCACCCCATTGTGTTGGGCTTTGTCCAGGTTTCTTGCACTAAGACTAGTATTAAAAAACAGCAATAGAGACTCTGTTTTCTCTGTTGCTTCTCTTGAACTACACTGATGTACTGTACAAGCATGGGAATGTAAGTCCCATATGCATGTGCAGTACATCCGAAAAGGTGAAAGAGCATGGAGGAACACTACAGCACCATTATACAAAGACATTACTTAAGAAAGGAAAACAATTTCTTTCTTAAATAATGCCATTGTATAATAGCAATAACCCACTCCTGAGTGTGGGTAATACAGGATTTACCCATGGTTGGCTTTGTTTGGTCACTTGAGCTTCGCCTTCAGGATAAAACCACACCAACTGTGGGTAAAATCCTGCATTACCCACACCCAATCATGGGTTATTACTTAACTATCACATGCCTCTTCCCTGGAGTTCCTCACTTACATTTCCAGAAGGACAAGCAGATAGACAACAGTGATGCTGCACTTCACTGAGTTTAAGCACGTGGTAGGGCTGTCTCTGAACTGGAAACAACCACTACGGTCAAAAATATGGCTTACCGTGGCTGTACCATTTTTGAATCCCAGAGAGTATTGCATAACATAATTCACAAACCTTATGCATGGTTTGTTGCATTAAAGAAAGGAACACTTCTTTATAGTTAGTGGTGAATTTCGGACCATGCATACAACATATGGAACTGGGCAGTATTAAAAAAAAATCACTGATGTTAAAAATTAATTATGAAGGCTTATGTACTATAGGCCACATTAAATATTTGGTTCTATTCTGGAAGTCATGTAACAAGTAGCCTTTTTTGATGTTCTGAGAGTACCATATTGAATTATGTAAGGAGCAAGATATAATTGAAGTTGTCAATGAGTGCTTAAGTGATTGGTGCTTTGAGCAGTGTTACCAAATAATGTGTGACAGATGAAATTCAAAGCAGAATCAGAGGTTATATATCAGAAGCAGTCTGAAAAATGAAGTTAATAAACATGTTACAGTACAGTCACTTTAATGAAAAGTGATTCTGAATGGGGAGAGGAGCAGCAGCATTTCTGTAGGGTATTATGTAAGTAGAACTGTTTAAGGGACAGTTGTGCAGTCAGCACTAGTGTAATTATAACTTCATTAAATGAACGGTCCAAAAAGGCATTATGCTTTCTGTGAGGACTTGCCCCTTAACCCATGTCATAAAGACGGGCTTGTCACCTTACATAACAACCCAACTCTGAGGTCACTGCATCTTGGACGAAAGGCAATTTTCTTCCTTTAGTATTGCATCATTCAGATTGTCAGTATTAAGCATTGATGTTACTCATGCCTCTCAATCCATTGTCTTTGTACATTTGTTGCTTTTTAGCAGTACTTCTCTAAAAGTGAAAATGCATAGGAATGATGAATAAGAAAATGAGAGGAAATGGCAGAAACAAAGGTGGATATGTTTAGTACAGGATGATTCTGAATAGTGGCAGCAGCCAAAAACAAAATGCACCCATGCCATTGTACTACAGAAAGGCTTATAGATTGGAGGCGTAACAGAAACACAAGCAATAGTGGGCTGGGCTTGGGATGCCAATATTAATTAAGCTTAGGTACACAGGAAGGACTGGAAGGAAGAATGATGCTAGAGCTGACATGCTGAATGTGGGAAAATTTACTACAGGAAAGAAAAGATTGACAATGTTGAAAAAAAGAAGGTGAAAACAAATGGTTGTCTTGACAGTGGAAGAGGAAATAGGGTAAGTCTTCATGTTAGATACAAAATAGGTGCAGCATCAAACAAGAAAAACTTGAAAATAATAAAAATAAATGTCACAGAGGGTCCACAAATGGTTTAAAAACAATTTAATATTACTCCAAAAAACAGTGAGTGCTTTCATCTCCCAATGAATGATGAAGTCTGTTTTGGGAATCGAAAGCAGTCAGTGTTTTATGGTATAATATTAAATTGTTTTTAAACCATTTGTGGACCCTCCGTGACATTTATTTTTACTATTTTCAAGAAATCATGTTATCTGTACTGTCTATATGTCTATATGGTTCCACTTCATGTTGTCGAAATATCATTTCATCGAATTGCAAAGCTCAAATCGTCGAAAACTCATAACATCGAATCTCAAATTATTGAAAACTATAAAGCAACTAGAAATAATATCCCAGACACTGTTTACTACATTTACGTGCCCCCTGCACCCTCCATGTGGGGGGCTTTACCCCCACACCCCCCTGTAACTTAAATATACTAACTCCAAGGTCGCACTACAGTGGGGTTAGGAAATTACATTTTCCCCCACTGTAGTTGGTATATTTAATGTACGGGTGGGGGGGGTGGAGCCCCCCACATGGAGGGTGCAGGGGAGCACGTAAACATAGTAAACAGTGTCTGGGATGTTATTTCTAGTTGCTTTATAGTTTTCAATGATTTGAAATTCGATGTTATGAGTTTTTGACGATTTGAGCTTTCGACTATTTGGTCTCAATATTTTGCAATTCGATGAAATGATATTTTGACAATATGAAGTGGAACCGTCTCTGTCTCTCTCTCTCTCTCTCTATATATATATATATATATATATATATATATATATATATATATATATATATATATATATATATATATATGTGTGTGTGTGTGTGTGTTCTCTCAATTTTTGTCTCTACTTTTATATATATATATATATATATATATATATATATATATATATATATATATATATATATATATATATATATATATATATATATATATAAAATGAGAAAACAAAACTAGGCAAAACGTCACAAAAAATAAAAATACAAACAAAGTATAAGGAAATATTTATTGGACAAAGCTAAAAATAGATTTAGAACATTTAACTTGGGAAAGACTTCAAGTAGGTGGCAATAATACAAATTTTAGGCCACACATTGTAAAATGTAGAGAAAAAAACAGGTTCATTGACATTAAAATGACTATACTTCATCAAGAAAACACTGGATTAGAAGACTTGGCATGGACTGAGTATGTACATAAAGGAAAGATCTAGGAGAGATTGTGCAAATAAACCATGTATTGCCTTTGGCACCTGTGAGCCTAAAGCAGAGACAGAGTTCAGTGTAAAAAAGTTACTGTAGGTAAATAATTGTTTGGGGAGGTATGAAATACTACAGCAATAACCGATGATGTCAGTGTGGTATATTGAAGATTTACCCACAGTTGGCATGGTTTAATCACGAGGGCGAAGCCCGAGTGATTATGTAAAGCCAACCGTGGGTAAATCTTCAATATACCACAACCACAGAGTCGGTTATTGCTATTATACAATGACATTATTTAAGAAAAAAAATGCTTACTTTTCTTAAATAATGTCTTTGTATAATGGCGCATTACTGTTCTTCAATGGCTGGTGGTATACTGTTTCCTTGTGTTGATGTACTGCGCATGCCTATGGAACTTGTGTTCCCATGCATACCCAGTACATCAGTGCTCGGGAAAGTAAGCAACAGAGAAAATAAGATCTCCATTGCTCTGCTTTTTCTTTGTTTTTAATTAAGAAAAAAAAGGTTCGGGAACTTTAGGGTTGGAGAGAGACAAAATGGAGGAAATACAAGGGAAATCAGGTACGTTTCTTTAGTTTTAAACAATGTACCTGATTTCCCTTGTATTTTATGCATGGTGTCTCTTTTGTATGTCCGGAGTCTGGACTACAACTTTTGTTTTTATTTTTGTTGAAAAAAAAAAGTTAAAATTAAAGATTATACCAACGGCAAAAAAATTTGTGTGACCAGACCTTTTTCCATTGGTATATTCTCAGATTTACAATGGGCATGCTGGTTGGGCTGGCCAATAAGCATGCTCGTTTTAGAATGTTAATGGCCTGTCATTGTATAATATGTAATAAACATGGACTGTGTTGAGGTCTGCAGTCTAACATCTGAAAAGTTGCTGGGGGTGGGGGGGGGGGGTCTTTACCTGAAACTTGAATCAAGACTTCAGGGCCCTCTCTAGGTAGGCAAAGCTACAGGAATCCCTAGTGACTGCCATTCTTTTTCTTCACAATTCTTTGGCTGACCAGTAATCTGTAATAATACCCTAAAACAAGTGTATAGTCTTTCTCTCAGAAAGGTGCTTTACCTTATACACAAAGCTATCTTTCCCTACCTTAGACTCATTCAAGTTTATTATGAATTTTCTGGCTACAGGTCTTACTTCCCCTTTCAAGTTTCTGACAGTAAAGTTCTTAGTTGAATTTCACCTAGAAGCTTATGCAAAAAGCAATAAACACATAAAGAAAAATAAATACATAAATAAATAAATATAGTTAACAAAAGGTCACCTACCCTAACACAGACTAACCAAAGCTTCTGAACAACCTGGAAGGATTTAGCAAAGAAGGTCTCTTTCTAAAATTGAATGTTAACACTTAGATACATTCCAGTTATGTTGAAATAGCAAATATGCAAGCAAGAACTGCTCCTGTGTCATAAGTAACAAAGGAGGTGTTCAGGAAGGATGAACACTGAAACATACAAATAATCTTGGAAATGATTTGCGAACATTGTCCAGAAGGGACTTCTTTAGAGAGATACCACATACTGGTGGTTATATAAGTAAGCAGCCCATATCTCTGTGTGTGTGTGTGTGTGTGTGTGTGTGTGTGTGTGTGTGTGTGTGTGTGTGTGTGTGTGTGTGTGTGTGTGTGTGTGGAGTGGGGGGGGGGGGTGATCACAGAATCCCATAACCTTAAATCTCCAGACAGGGCTGCTGTTTATAGGAAGACTCATATATACTGATGGTGAACAGCAGGGAATGAGACTGCAAACTCCAGTAATACATTTTGGAGAAGCCCCCACAGTGTTCCATGCTTTTTTAAATGAGGCATAACTTACCAACAGCAAATATAAACATGGAGTGATAACGCTTAAGAAAAACATTTTCTGCAAGCTGCCACATTATCACATTAACTGGCCAAGGTAATCTATGGTCAGCATCCACCACCTTAACAGAAACAGCAAATGAAACATTTGGGTAACTGGTGCTCCATTAAATATGTATAATAATGAGACATGGAGTGTAATGTTTTAATGGATGGTTTAAGGTTACACCTTAAATAGCAACATAACCTTCCCCTGTGTCAGAATATGTTTTGTATGAAGCTAATCTTTCTTTTCCATCCTGGTCTCTTATTTTTAACTGTGGATGGTCTCTGTTATGACTGTATTCAAGTTCATTCTGAATCTTTCTACCAGCTGCAAGTAGTGAGATAACAGGCTTTATACAAAGATTTTGAAGTTTGTTCCACAAGTCATTTCTGCCCCTGTCTACTACCTAATATGGTTATTCCTTAGTATTTTAACTGTGCCTGCTGCTGAGTAAAAAGAAAAGGCACAGTTATTAAATCAGGATACTCCTCAGTGAGCTGACAGTCTGTCCTTTGTCTCATTACTGATTCCCTTCCCTTTTCAAAGAGGTTTGAATGAGGCTGACTACTAGCCTGGAACATCAGAAATGCCATCACATCAATGTCCTGACTTCAGACACTTGGACACAATGCAGATAGTGTTGCTACTTACTCAACAAGTCCCACCCTTACTCCCATATGCACTGCACTGCTTTCAAGTGTGGACTGTGCTGATTTAAGGCATTTAACCCAGCTAACTGTCTACACTTTGTAACTGAGCTTTACAAAACATGGACTTATTTCAGAGATGACCATTTGCTTTATGATCTACTATACAAATTACCTCTTCATAGTTCATCCAACAGTGCATCCTGTCATCATCTTGACAGCCAGACTAGTGCCCATCATTGTTCAATTATTAGCTTATTTCTCTTTCTGGCACTTTTAAATAACCTCATTTGCATCCTCTTTGGCATTAACAGTATAGTGGACATTGTTTGACCATCTCCAGAAATGGTTTTGTTCTGTAAGAAAATGGTCAGTCTCTGATTATTGGCTGATATGCCATCTGTGTAACATTCCATCTAACCCTCTGCCCATTTTCCAATCTGAAAATCCTAGTGAAGGTTGTAGAGATAGCATTGTGAGTAAAGCAGACAGGACTTCCATATTCCCAGTAACAATCTGCAGCCTATCCTGGCAGATCCATATGTGTTCTCAGTCCATCTGACAATTAAAGTGCATTCAACTTGTCTTAGGTCTACTCCAGGTGCTTCCCTCACTGAGCTATGTCTTGTTCCCTCCAGTAGGATATGACCAGGGAGCATCTTCATCAGAATCTAATCTAAATATTTAATTAATCAGTTAATTACTTAACATATAACTAGAATAGTTGTATTATCTTTGTTTAACCATAATATCTAAACGATTAGTTAAATTATATTGCTTGTTCATCGATGTGTTTGTTTGTCTGGCTATCTATCTATCTGCCTAAGTATCTATCTCTCTCTCTGTTTATTCTTCTGTAAATCTGGTATGTAAACTCACTAAAATATTAATATTTTAAGCTCCAATGCAACAAAACAAGTACACTGAATTAAGCTACACAATACACGTAGTAAGTATATAATTGTTCTTTTAGATTATGTGATTCTTCTGAACTGATTACTTCAAACAATACTTTCTGGATTTGTGTCTGACAGTATTTCTTCTTAAATCTTTTTTATATTTGTCCATCTTAAATCTACACAATAGTTTGCCTCCTTGCACTGATCTGTTGTTTACTTGATCCATTACTCCTTGCAAAGCGCATGTATACACAAATAGACACACACACACACACACACACACACACACACACACACACACTTTGATAAGCCTGTTACATATGGTAGTGCAGTTACATGTTAAATACCATCGTTGTCAGTTTTTCTGTGAGACACTTAAAGTACATTTTCAGCTTAGTTCTTCTTGCTATGGCTTTTGTGGTACAGCATGTCACTGCTTTTTCCTTTTGAATGAATTTTATTCATGCTTATCATTTGCTTTCCTCCCACTCATCCACATTTTAACCAGTATCTAAGCAATTTGTCATGCTTGAAGGAATGCAACTCTTGAAGAGCATATTGAATGCCAAGGAGAGTCACATCAATAGGGTTTCCTTCATCAGCACCATCTTCTTGGCTAATTCATCAAATATTTTCTTTATACAGTTGACCTTAATGTTTAACTCAGAATCAGTGCAGACTCATACTCCATATTCTGCTGGAGTAAAGAAATATTACATTCCTTTCCAGGGAGAATATCTACATCGATTTAGCTGCTGCTGACTTCAAGGAAAATCATGTAAAACTGATAGTAAGATTTTTGATGTTACTCTGTAATGATGGGACATAGTCACCTGCCTCCATTTCACATTCTTCAAGATGCCTCTGAATATTTTGAAAGAATTATGAACTAAAGAATAATAAATATTTAAACAAAATCATTATCATTTTGCTAATCATTATGACAGCTTGATTTTCTCTCTCACCTAGTACTGTATCTACAGATCTTTAGGAATATTTGTCAATATGCAGGTTATTGAATAAAACTGGAAGCTTTTATTAATCCCTTATGGTTTCCAAAGAACATATTCATCTTATGCCCATTAATTAAATTGGCCTGAAATTAGCATAGTTACCAACAATAACTCATGCAGTCAATTTTCATAATTGTTATAACAGGTGTAATAAGGAAAGAGTTGATCTGCAGCACATATATGGAAGATCAATTTATTTGAAGAAGCTCAAATTTGTAAAATAGTTCTGTTTGTTGTATTTTGTGTATCCATTATGTATTTCATTTCTGATTTGATTATAATACATGACATCAATTGTGTTAAGCATGCTAAAATTCAAACATATTCTACATTTGTATCTACGGAATAGAATTCTTAGTTATGCTAGAAATACACTTTTCGTAGTGAATCTGTTCTGGATTTTGTCAGTTCAGTTCATAACTGTTACAGTGCTGCATTGTGCTAATCTTTCTACTAGATACTTTGCAAAGGAGACTACAAGTGGTTCTTAAGGCCAGTGGTAGCTTTTACAAGCAATATCAACTCTTGTATTAAAAAGTGTATTTTCTCAGTTGACTGTTAAATTGTACAGCTTTCAAAATGAAATTGTTTCTGTTTGTTGCATTCAGTACATTTCAGGCCAATGGTGGAACATAGGACTGAGGTCTTTGAAAATTTCTATTCTTGGATTAGATCACAGATACACAGGTAGCTATTTAGCATGTAGTGTAAGAGACCATCAAGGAGTTTAGCCCAAATTTCCAGTTGCATCAACAGACTGCCTAGTTAAGTGACTTCCTCAAGGCCACACAACAGAAAAAAATGAAGGGTTAAGATACCAATGTATAATAGGAAATAGCTTGTTATCATCTCATAATCTTAATTCTGCTAGCTAGCAATTTTCTAAGTTTATAAGATCAGTATCTGAACTGCCAACCAGGACTGGCCTTTGGTCAACTGGTGTCCTAGGCAAAAGGTCTCCACAGTACCCCCCAACACCACCCTATGCCTCCATCCTGGTCTACCTACACCATCCAGATTACTGGAAAAGTGCCCCTGCTAGATATGAATAGAGTAGTTGAGATCAAGACATTAAACAAAACAGTTCAATCCCATAGTAGTGGAGGAATCTACTTAGCTGATATGGTCAAGAAATAGTATTTAATATTTCCACAAGCACGAGACAATATGGGAATGAATAATTTGCTTAAACAAAAGTAAAGTACTGATATGAGGAACAACGTCAACATCTTTTGTCAGATCAATATATATATATATATATATATATATATATATATATATATATATATATATATATATATATGCTGTGATGCCATTTTCCAGTGAATTACAGACAACTCTATCAAATATAATACACTGGTTCAGCATGGACACTCATTAATAAACTCATGCTAATGAATGCCATTGATCTGTTAGAGTGAATTAATTTTAATTAGATTCTTTCAAAACATTTCACCAAGATATTTGTAAGTCTTATCAGTCTGCAGTTACCAGACTTTGTAACATATCCATTCCTGCAAAATTACTGTAGCTGTCTTTGATATCCCTGGAACCTATCCAGTGATTAGATCTAACTAATGTATGGAGTAGGCAATAAATGACAGCAGCTCTATTGTGATACAAAAAATACCTATTCAAACTTTCAGGACGTACAGCAGCAACCTTTTGAAAAGTTTAAGATTGACTATCTTGTCAGAAATTTATGAAATTTAGGGCAGTCTGAAAAAAATGGCATCAGTCAGATTTTTAGACCTGTTGCCATTACTCTCAGCAATATTGAAAACCTTGCTATACCAGGGCAGTACCATCACTAGTCAAACAGACTCAATCCCCTAAAATTGAGATCTCAGCATTGTCATGTGAATAGCTCTTTGAACATTTCACTAGAATGATTTATGACGCCACCTAGTATAAGATGAGAACTAGAGTTTATAAGTTACCTTATACCATTCCGCATTTTTATTCTCACAGCATAGTTTAAATGCTTATATATCCTTATTAACAAGTGAATTGAATGCGTGATAAATATGTCAGATATGCTTTTTTGTCACATGGTTTCTTTGAGGCATTTTCCAGCAAGGATGGCTTTGCTTATTATGCATCTCACCTGCTCATATTTAAATATTTTTAATTATTACTTCTTTGTTTTTCCCATAGACACATTCATAGCTTTCTTATAAGCCAGTTGACTCCATTTCCATTTGTCAATCCTATCACTAAAGTTCATTGAGAGTTGATAAAACCACCCAGCGTCTTTATTATATCTGCTGTGACCTCATCTGAGCCTTCTGCTTTCCCTCAGTTAATTTTCCTTAGTGCTATTCTTACTTCTTCTAGGTTGGGCTTCTCTTCTTCTCTTCTTCTCTAATTGTAGGCAGTACAACTTCTCTGTGTTCTCTTTATTTAGAAGCTGCTAGAATTACTCCTTACACCTGTTTTTGATGTCATGTGGGCTGTGCCGGCATCCCTTATAAAGGTTGTCTGACTATCTTCTTTATCTTTTTGTCTTTGCCTTGAAACCTGATGTAATTTCTTTGTGCCATCTACTGAATCACTTTCCAGAAGATAAGAATTCAAAACACCAACAGCCTGGTTAATGAAAGCTGAATACTGAATACTGAACTCCTCGGCTCGAACCAATAAAATATTTATTGCCAAATACAATAAATCCACCAACAATTTCAGGTTAAGCGCTTTCATCTGTTTATATCAGACTTCCTCAGAACAACAAAACGGTGGTTCTGAATCATTTAAATAAACTATTAGGCGCCAATTTCTGAAGAAACATTTAAAAAGACAGTACTATTATTTATACAATTTACAAACATAGTCAATAACTTTTAAAGGAGGAAGTGTCTCGTTTACTTGATTTGGTGGGTCGTACTTTTACAGTGTTACAATCGGTTGAGGCGAGTAAGCCGATGGGAGAGCAGCAGGTTGAGAGAGACAAGCCAACGGGTGAGCAGCAGGTTACACCTTCCGGTGATGTGGTCGGCTCCGGTGATAAGCTGCCTGTGGTAAATCATGTGGATACCAGCACACAGATAGAGATACCTAATGGGCAGGTACATTGTGTAGACAATGGAAATCAGTCGTCTCAAGATCTTATTTCTAATTGGAACAGGGATTTAAACACTAGTAATGTTTCAGCAAATGATTTTACATTTGACTTTAGTTTATTCCATGTTCAAGATGAAGTGGAACGACTAGGGGTGCGACCCAAACGCCCGATGACTGCAAAACATATTCGGCTATAACCAGGACACATATGGATAATTTTAAAGGTACTGGTGCTTTAATTAACTATTCAAGTCCCAATTGTAATAAAGCAAACAGTAACAATCAGTATAAGAAAAATAGAATGAATGGTATTGATAAAGTGACTGGTAGATACGAAAACGATTATTTGGACCGGTTTCTAAGTGATGATTATGATTTTAATAACAACGATGGTCATTCAGTGAACAATGCTATTGGGCGACATATTAGTGGTTCAAAGTTGCCTATCAAGGACAAGATTTATGCTTTGGGAAAGAAATTATTGACTATCAACACTTTGAAAATTGACAATGCTTATTTGTCTAAGTGTATTGCTATGCAGATTGTACCCAAGGGTTTGAGTTTTTTTAAATTGCCTATGGGTTTTGATTTAAATAATGATGTTGTGGGGGAGTTCAATCAATTATTTGACAGTTTCAGAATCAGTTATATGAGAATCATTATTAAGAAAAATGATGAAAAATTATCCTGGTTATTACAGGAGGTGGATAAACTGAATAATGAAATTGTCAATAATGAATTGTTCCCCCAGTGGAATGACCTGTATAATAAACAGTTTATGTCAGCTGAACAAAAAGCTAAAAGTATTTTTCAAAGGAAGAGTAGAAAAGTCACACGTGATGTGGAGCAATATGCTGACAATAGGGCGTATATATGGCCCAAAGATTATCAGGCGTCAGGTAGGGACAATCATAGAAATATCAGTAGACAGGTAGATAAGGATTTAAATTTTCAAGGGGGCAGATTTTATCCAGCTCCAAAAAATTCTTTTACACCATGGAACAGGAGAATGAGATAAATAAACCCGGAAACGATACAAGTAATACTGATAAAAGGGTATTATGTGGATTAGATGATGGATCTAGTGGCCTTATATCAAATCAATATGACGAGGTTGGTGCAAGCAGTAAATTGAATAGAAGTGGGGACAATATTACACATATATTTAATGGGTTTAAAGTGTTTAATTACACAAATGTTGATATCTCTGAGGAATTTTTTAGGTTGTTTGCAAAAGGGATGAAGTTTACACCTACAGTTGGTTTTAATTTAGTGGATACAATTTTGGAGTTGAAATTATATTGTAGGAGGCTAAATTTAGCCATCCAGTTTAAACAAGGTGACCAGGATTTAAATTTAATTGGGCCTGGTACACTTAAGAAGAAAAGTACATATATTCCATGTATTCATCCAGTTGTTGCTAGTTTTGAAAAAATGGCCAGCCAGGATATACATAGGTTTAATAAATTATATAAAACTGATAAAAACATCCAACAATGTATTAAAAATAATTTAACTGAAGGTGAACGTGGATGTTTAGATAAACTTGTGAAGAACAATGAGGTTAGGGTAATGAAACCCGATAAGGGGGGCGGAATTGTATTGTACAATAAAATGGATTATACCAAATAAATATACAATATTTTATATCAATCAGGTAATTATGAGGCTATTTCTCTTAATGAGATCAATATTGGTTATAGGAGAATCGATTTAGCATTAGAAGAATATTTGATTGATCATAGAATTACCAATCACATTTATCAATTCTTAAAAGTGGAATTTCGTAGTTTAGCCACCATCATAGGTATTCCCAAAGTACACAAAAATTTGATTCACCCCCCCTTTTAGACCGATAATATTGGGTAGTAGGTCCAAAACATATCCTTTGGGTGTGGCCATAGATAGATGGGTAAAACTGGTGTATAATAATATTCCACACCTTATTAAGGATTTATGGATGTTTTTGGGACATCTCACTCCTAATTTATGGAGTAGTGATTTAGTATTTGTAACTATTGGTGTTACAAATTTATTTTCATGTATTCCTAAAGAAATTGGGTTGGAATATTTTAGCAACAGCTTGAGGAAATATTCTGATATGGACTGGGATAGAATTAGTCTCATTGTTGATATAATGGGACTTGTATTAGACCACAATTATATACATTTTGAAAGTGAATTCTTCAGGCAAACTAGAGGTGTTGCTATGGGAGCATCTTGTGCTCCCATATTTGCTAACTTAGTTATGCTTGAGTGGGAAATGGAAATTTTGTTCAAATGTGAATATTATAAATATATTGTCTATTATTCGAGATTCCTGGATGACTTGTTTGTGTTATGGAAATGTCCCATAGATAAGATAAATTCCTTTATCGAATATATCAACAATACTACAGATTTGTTAAAATTCACTCACAATTTTAGTAATAGGGGAATTGCTTATTTAGATATGTATATTAGTCATAGTGAAAATGGGTTTTTATTGCAAATACATAGAAAAGAGACCTTTTCCAATGATTATTTGGAATTTAGTAGTAATCATCCTCTATATGTATTTAAAAATGTTTTTAAGGAGCAGTGCATCAGGGCAGCCCGAATGTCATCAACTATGGAAATTATGTACAAAGAGTTAGAATTTATTAAGTCTATGTTTACCGTTAGGGGGCATCCTATTTCCCTTTTGTGTGATGTTGTTCATTATGTTGGGAAAGAGTGGGGTAAAAAGTATATACCCCTACTCGGAAATATAACTAGCAGTAATCTTAACAAAGATAAAAAACTGAATTTAGAACATAGTAATAGTTTATGTGTGTTGATGTACTCTCCGGTGATAAATTATATTAAAAATATTATTAAGGAAAATTGGAATTTGATAACTGTGGATGATGAATTAACTAGAGTATTGGGTACACACCCGAGTTTTGTATACAAAACTGGACCCAATATTAAAAGATTATTGGAACATGTGGTTGATATAAATGATAAGAAAGGGAAGACAACAGGTACCAAAAAATGTAGAGCATGTAATCAATGTCATGCTATAAATGAAGTTGATGGATATAAATTGGATAATTATAACAAAACATACATAAAATGTAGGGGTGGTAATTGTAATACAAAGTTTGTGGTTTATTTAGCAAGATGCATGACATGCTCCGCATTTTATATTGGTAAAACGGAGAGACAGCTAAAGAGACGTATATATGATCATTTGTATAGTATTAGGGTCAAGGATAAAAAGAATGCTTTATACCAACATATATGCAAGAGTGGTGATAATCACCAATTTAAATTTGTTATTATCGATCAGGTTGGTATATCATCATTTAGAGGGAATATTAAGGCCCTTTTAGCTATGAAGGAAAGTAGGTGGCAGATGTTAACTGATGCCACTAGATACCTGGGAATAAATGATCATATAAGTATATAACCCTTCTTGATCATGCTATAGCAAGTTATTAGTAGTATATAGGTTGAATGTATATTTAATACCATCATT
The DNA here is from genome assembly GCF_019279795.1 of Protopterus annectens. Taxonomy (NCBI): domain Eukaryota; kingdom Metazoa; phylum Chordata; order Ceratodontiformes; family Protopteridae; genus Protopterus; species Protopterus annectens. The sequence continues at coordinate 213,689,957 of NC_056738.1, forward strand.
TCTACTGTTATTATTACTATATGTATCAACCATATTACACCATTTTACAATATTTAACAATTGTTTACAACACAGTTATAAAATATTTTAGTGTTGTTAATTACATAGGATAGAGTATTTATATTATATATTATATATGTACTCATGAATAACGGGGTCATTAGTGAATGTAAGAGTGTTTGGTGCATATATATAATTATTTTTTACATAAGGTTAGAGATGTTTAGTATATTTTTATAAGTTAGTCAAAAGTTATTGACTATGTTTTTATAAGTTAGTCAAAAGTTATTGACTATGTTTGTAAATTGTATAAATAATAGTACTGTCTTTTTAAATGTTTCTTCAGAAATTGGTGCCTAAAAGTTTTTTTAAATGATTCAGAACCACCGTTTTGTTGTTCTGAGGAAGTCTGATATAAACAGATGAAAGCACTTAACCTGAAATTGTTGGTGGATTTATTGTATATGGCAATAAATATTTTATTGGTTCAAGCCGAGGAGTTCAGTATTCAGTATTCAGCTTTCATTAACCAGGCTGTTGGTGTTTTGACTTTCCAGAAGATGGTAGAGTCCCTATGATGCCTTGTGCCTTGTGCTTTGCTATTGTAATGTTTCTAGTAGCCTTTTTGTTAGCTAACCAGAATTCCTTTCTAACCTGGTCCATATTTTTATCTGCCACTTTTTCCTGCACTCTTTTTTTATTTTGATGACTTCCTGGATTTCTTCATTACACCACCAGCTTTCTTTATGTACCTTATTTCCATACTTGGCTCAGTTGCATATGTGTTCTATAGTCCTCTCACTTGCTGTTTTCAGGTGCTGCAATTCTTCTTTAGATCCACCTATTTACAGTTTTTTTGCAGTGCTAGAGCCCTGAGTAATTCTTTGAACTACTGTGCTTTCTTTCCAGTCAACTTCCAGGTCTTCAGCCTGGTCTCTGTTGACCTTAGAGCCTTCTCTGACCACTGCTTACTGCTTTTTGTGGCCAGCAGTAATGTATCCTGTGGGTCAACTGTTTCACTTTGGGCAACTTTGCAATCGCTGATTCTGCCCCCTGCCTTTTCCTTACTAGGAGGAATTCCATCAGAGTTGCATGTTGGTATTTTTGTATGTGACGTGGTGACTACATCTCTTTCTGAGCCATGGGTTAGCTGTCATCAGGACTTTTGCCAAATAGAAGTCTGGAATGTCCTCTACTTCTGTATTTATATTGCTCCATTCATGTGGACCCAGGCAGTCCTCATATCTTGCTCTGTTTGTCCTAATATATGTATTCAGATCATCCATTATCAACACCCATTTATGCTGTCCTGCTTTATCTAGTAGGTCCTGCAACTGCTGTCTGAATGCAGTCTCTTCCTTGCTATCACAACCCTGCTGTTGGGCATAGGCTGAGATTATGAATACTGTCCTATCATGACACTGCAGTTTGATTGCCATGAGTATGTCACCGATTCTGATGACATCCCTAAATGCTTTTTGAAGCCTTTCTCTCAAAACACTTCCCAAACCATTTCTAGCCTGTCCTGCTCCTGAATAGTATATTCTGGATTCTAAGCCAAGTGGCTTTGCTGGACTACCTTTCCATCTTGTCTCCTGAAGACATAGGATGTCCAGCGTCCTTCTTGATGTCATGCCATCTACTTCCAAGTTCCAGCCTGTCAATGAGCCTATACTGAGTGCAGCAATTCTTAGTTCATGTTTAGCAGATTGATATGTTTTACATCCAGCTGTTGCTCAGCAAAGCTATCCCGGGTAACTCAAGCTGGGCATCTGGAGGGATTCTGGACTTTATGGCTGGGACACGCTAGCCAATAGAGGCAGAAACACCGTCCTCACCATTAGCATGGGTCCCTGGCATAGGTCATATCCTCAACCCATTAATCACAAGCAAATACCCATGTCCGTTTGGCAACATTAATCAACATGACCAAATCAACTAGAGTCATATCATACACCATCAAGTGGCTAGCCCTGTCAAGGTGAACAGTCTATGATCTGTGTTCTCCTGTATTGAATACAGTACATGCCACAATAGATGCCCAAAATGGTTCGTCTTTACAACTCCCCTTATAAGGGCACAATCTGGAGTCTGTGCTGCTGCCCACAATTCCATTCTTGACTGAGATTGAAATGGAAACACTCAGCATGTCTTTTTTCTGGGGGGGGGGGGTATGGAAGGAACGCATAGATACATAAGGAGAACATGCAAACTCCATACAAGCATTGGTCAGAAGTTAGGATTGAACCTTCTACCTTGTGTATGAAAGGCAATTATGAGAACTGGACTTTCCTGGCACACACATTGTTACAGATTTCTTGATTAAGAAGAAGCTCCATGACCTGTATGTGTTATCTAGGATTATTAGAGCCACATAAAAGAAGTTTTACCATTCATTATTTCTGAAGGAGGTGAGAGCATTTTGAAAATGTTCACAATTAGGTTCTGAAGCTTCAACAATCTTTCTTTATGTCAAGCAATGTTATGTTAGCTTCCATTGTGCAACATCTGCGAGACAACAGTTGTGGTTCTTAATCCTATCTTCCTTTTGTACACCTTCTCCTTGTTTTGTTACTTTATAGAGATATCCTTTTCAATATTGTTGTTTTTCTCTACCTGATTGAATATCTGTCTTTCTTTCTTTTAATGGCATGTTCAAATGTTACATATGCAATAAGAACTCTGAGCCATGAATAACCTGAAATCTAACTACCTTGTTCACATGACACAACCAACACATGTTGTTCTGCATATTTTTTGACAAGAATAGGCACGATTTTATAAAAGAAAACAAATCACAAATCTTAATGAAGAAATATTCAATACACTTTCTATTTTACAGTAATTCATACTTATTGGGAACTAGTTACAAAACACCAGTAGCCTTTCAACTCCATTTTAGAAGGAGAACATCACAGACAGAAAAAGATAACAATGCCAAAACTTTATCATAGCGCTGTGTCTCTGGAAACCAATGGAATGCATATTTAGATAATTCAGGGTTAAAAATACCAAGTTAATTTCAAACAATACTGCTACAGATAAGAAAGGAAAATGCATGCTATAGTTCAACAAAACATGGTTACACACTCATCTCAAAGAATCTAATTACCGGCATTTATTTTCATGTGAACAGACTAAGAATCTGAACATTGTTTTCTCTTTCAAAACTACATATCTGAAACTTTGCTTCTGTAACTGCAAAAAATAATTGGAAGTATTGACTAAAATGCAAACACTTTCAGAACTATGCTTTATAATTTGTTTAATGAGTGAGTGCATTGTAAAATCTCCTTCCACTAGTATGCTGTTTTCCTTACATACGCGTTGTTTCAAAGTTTGTTGATTAAGAAGCAGCTGCATGACCTGTGTGTGTTAGCTAGGATTATTAGAACCACATAAAAGAAGTTTTACCATTCATTATTTCTGAAGGAGGTGACACACTGAGAGCATTTTGAAAATGTTCACAATTAGGTTCTGAAGCAATCTTACTTTGTGTCTAGCAAATTCATGTTAGCTACCACTACAAAAGTATGACAGTGATCTTAACAGTATCCAGCAATAAAAGCATGAAGAGAATCTCCATCCACATTTGTCTGGATTTAAAAGATTAATAACAACAATGTCCTGCTCATTAGAGCATGTTTTGGTGCCTCTCTGCAAACTTACAGGTTCCTACACACTTTCTACATTATTTGTTCTACAACTCTAAAGCCATGAGTTGGCTGACATTTTTTTGACATTTTTTTCTCACGTGAGAAACATATCAGACACAATGATATTATTATCATATTGATTCAGCCAGCTCTGAATATAATATTGCATGCATTAGAGATAGAATGAATTCATTAATATAGTAATGGCATATTTTTCTCCTTATAGGTATTTTATGGTCACTATTCAAATTTTTTTTTTGCGCAAATATGATTGGGATATTCCTGATTATTACAAATGAGCATGGCAAAGGCAATATTCACAGAGGCCATTTGCTCTAATTCAAAAGACCTCAAAAATAATGAGATGCGAATGAGAAATGCTGGAAAGCTAGTATGCTAATAAGGCGGCTTTGCAATTCATAGTCCTACATTCTTGTGGTATGCACATCCATTGTTAAAAGTGATATTTTGCCTTTGATATTGGAGTTGCAGTCCACAAACTTGTTTGTCCAAGTATGCACAAGCACTTCCATGACACACACATGAATTATATTCCACAACAACCCCATTCATTAGTTGTGGGTCAATCCCAGTGTTTAAAATTAGGGTCCTAGTTAAGCTGACAGAAGTCATGCCCACTTTGACATGTCACTTTCATTGCCACCCACAGTGTCAGTTTACATTTAAATATCTTGTAAATCCACAGTTCTAGTCTTGTTTCATCTCCCAGGATAAACTAATATTTGGATTTGTATTCCTGCCCGACTTACATTGGATTGGGGAACTATGCCCCCAGCTCCTGGCTCATATTTAAAATAAAGAAAGCTGTGCCAGGGAAAGGGACATCAGTGTATACTAATTTTTTAAATTTTGCATCACTCATGCTTCTATAGATGAACAAGCAGCCCACTCATAAAATAATAGTGCATTGTCTAGTAGTATTCATAAATCAGCACATAAACTAAAAGCTGAAAAAGGAACAGAAGAGTGCATGCTCCAACCTTCTGTCACACACTTGTTTTCTATGGAATTGCTAGCAGGTCAGAAAATCAATATACCAGGCTAGTATAAAAAAATCAGAATACAGTAAAACATGAAAGAGAAATATGGTTTCCATTACTGTTTGCCTATCTCAGATGGTTTCTATAGGTAGAAGCCATGTGATAAAATTGTTGTAGATGGCCAGGATCCACAATCACCAAAGAATAAAATATGAAACGAAAGAAACAAAAAACTGTTAACTAATGTTTTAAAAGCCTTGCATTACTGATGTGCTTTCTAGAGTAAAAGCAACAGTCAAGTCATAAAATGCCTGAAAGGCTACTTTTCTTAATGGGTAAAATGCATAGATTAAACTAATGAATGGCTCACAGGGAGAGTTGTTGTCAGTCCAACTGGAATTTGAGATGGAAACTTCCTTCAGGTACTCTTCCCCCACCCACCTCAGCCAAAGGTGAGCTTGCTCAGTAAGGCAAACCTGAAATGTAAACAAAGGTTGAATCAAAACAAAAAATCCATGAGACTGTCCCTTTAAGTACGAAAATGACACAATAAGTAATTTTGCCTTATGATTATTTAAGCAGTTTGACTACTATGTATGAGTAAACACTTCCCTGACACAGAAATTAATTATTTCCTCAAGTGACCCCTTCATGAGTATCTCCAGGTATGCACAAGCACCAAAATGAAGCATTTCCCCAAGTGATCCCTTCAGTAAAAGGTTCAGGTATGCACTAGTACCAAAATGACACATTCACCCAAGTAACCCCTTCAGTAAAATGTCCAGGTATGCACAAGCACCAAAATGAAACATTTCCCAAAGCGACCCTTTCAATAATATTTCCTAGTATGTGCAATCACCAAAATGACACATTCGCCCAAGCAACCCCTTTAAAAAATGTGTAAGTATGCACAAGCATCAGAATGTAACATTTACCCAAGTGATCCCTTCAGTAAAAATTTCCAGATACACAGAAGCACCAACTGATCTCATCTCACATCTCTGTATTCTCTAAGAAAACTACTGCTTACTGGTGTAAGTCCAGGGCTTTTTACACACTTAGTATGCAAATAAGCTCATTATAGATTCATGTATATGAATTGAATTCATATGCATACATGTAAAGCCCCTTAACAGTGTAGTAACTGTGCCCTAACACTTATGCGTAAAGAATCTTTTGTGATAGGGTGGTGCTTTTACAACAACGCCTTCACATCTTAATATGCATGCTGACAATATGGGAGTTGCATATCCATGTAGTGCCGCTCTTTGTGGATCACCACTATGAAAAAGAGAAGCTCCAGATTGTAAATACCACCCTATATATTTTAGGTTCTTTTATATAGTATCTCATGATCAAGCTAAAAACAAACATTACGCATTATTCTTTGCCTATTGATGGTTTCCAATTTAACACATAAAAAAGTGCATTCTCAAAAACAGAATGTATTTATATTTTTATATATTTATACATCTTTGAAATTAGGAATGAATACATTATGAAGATGCAAGGACCCTTTCATTTTGAACAGTTACATACTTGATTCATTTATTTATTTGTTCATTCCTTTAGTCATTGATTACTTATTTAATCTATTTCAGTGGAGTTATCCTGAAGGAACAGTATGCTGAGTGTTTTGGAGGTGAAAAGAGTGTCGGATAGAGTGATGTTTATGAAGCTGGAAATTGATGGTGTAATGATGAATGTTGTTAGTGGATATGCTCCATAAGTTGGGTGTGCGATGGATGAGAAAGAACAATTTTGGAGTGAGTTGGATGAAGTGGTGATGACTGTACCCAAAGGTGAGAGAGTGGTGATTGGAGCAGATTTCAATGGGCATGTTGGTGAAGGGAACAGAGGGGATGAGGAAGTGATGGGTATGTATGGTGTTGAAGGTTAGATGGTAGTGGATTTTGCGAAAAGGATGGACATGGCTGTGGTGAATACATATTTTAACAAGAGGGAGGAGCATAGGGTGACATACAAGAGTGGAGGAAAATGCACACAGGTGGATTATATCTTATGTAGAAGGGCCAGTTTGAAGGAGATTGGAGACTGTACAGTGGTGACCGGGGAAAGTGTAGTTAGGCAGCATAGGATGGTGGTTTGTACGATGATGTTGGTGATCAAGAAGAGGAGGAGGAATGTAAGGGCAGCACCAAGGATCAAATGGTGGAAATTGAAAAAGGGTAATTATGAGGTGGAGTCCAGGGAAGAGTTAAGACAGGCACTGGGTGGCAGTGAAGAGTTACCAAATAGCTGGGTAACTACAGCAGAGTTAGTAAGGGAGATGGCTAGAAAGGTGCTTGGTATGACATCTGGACAGAGGAAGGACGACAAGGAGACATGGTAGTGGAATGAGGAAGTACAGGAGAGTATACAGATAAAGAGGTTGGCAAAGGAGAAGTGGGATTGTCAGAAAGATGAAGAAAGTAGACAGGAGTATAAGGAGATGAGGTGCATGGCAAAGAGAGAAGTGGCGAAGGCTAAGGATAAGGCATATGGAGAGTTGTATGAAAGGTTGGACACTAAGGAGGGAGAAAAGGGCTGGCTAGACAGAGCGACCAAGCTAGGAAAGATGAGCAGCAGGTAAAGGTGATAAAGGATAATGAGGGAAATATAATCACAAGTGAGGAGAGTGTGTTGAGCAGATGGAAAGAGTACTTTGAGGGGTTGATGAATGAAGAAAATGAGAGGGAGAGAAGGTTGGATAATGTGGGGATAGTGAATCATGAAGTGCAATGGATTAGCAAGGAGGAAGTAAGAATAGCTATGAAGAGGATGAAGAATGGAAAGGCAGCTGGTCCAGATTACATACCTGTGGAAGCATGGAGGTGTTTAGGTGAAATGGCAGTGGAGTTTCTAACCATATGAAGACCAGGAAAACGTAGGTCCAACCGACAAGTTTATTCAAACCAAACTGCACAACAACCGGCCCACCAATAACCTAGGTTTCGTCTGAAAACAATGACTTCCTCAGATTGGTGAAACCATTATATAATGCAATCAATTGAAGCAATTAAAACAATGAAAAACAATTAAAAACAATTGACTAATAAACCAGTAACCCTCTGTGTGCTTAACTATAAGCACCAATACATAAAATGTAGCCTATGCAATTTAAGTAGAAAACACTGAACATAGACGAACAATAAATGACAATAATGATAATGATTATTGAATCAAGCACAAAACAATAAAAATTATGTGAATAATGAATGAATTATAAACCAATAATTCACAAATAATAAAAAATTAAAATGAATAATAAATAAATGCACTTGTAGGTACAATTATTTGTGCATGTAAAAATTAGTGTTAACCCTCAATTTGCCTAAGCCTAAGATATGGCTTAATCGAAATGTATTCATTAAGCCCAGGAAAATTGTGGGCATTTAAACGAAGCTGCCATATGAGCTCACACATGTCCAAGTGATGTTGTGTAATCCTACCTTGTGGGTCAATATTAAGTTGCTGAATAATACAAAACTTAAACTTGTGGCTAACATGGTCAATCACATGTCTCGCTAGTGCGTTAGTAGTTTTTTTGTGGTTTATGTCCAAAAGATGTTCCTTAATTCTGTCTCTGAATTTTCTGCAGGTTTTTCCCACATAGAAAGCCCTGCATTCTTGACACTTAGCAAGATAGACCACGTTCCTGGTATGACAATCGTGGTGTCCAAAAATGGAAATACCACAATAATTAACCACTAACCTCTCTCCTGTGGTATATATGTGGCTACATGTGGAACACCTGCCACATTTGAAGTTACCCTTTACCCTGTCACTAGGATGTTCACGTACATAAGAACTCTTTTCAAAAATATCCTTAAATGACCGGTCCTTTTTATAAACAAATTTGGGTTTTTTACTGAAAATCTTATTGAACTCATTACTATGTTGGAAAACCTCCCAATTATTCATGATGTACCTCTGGATATTTTCTGTGTCTCTATTGTAGGTGACAATAAACAATATAGAATCGTTGGGCAATTTCACTATCGTCTCATCATCACAATTATACCCAAATTTATCAGTGTCGGATAATAAAATTGCTTGCATAACACCATTATTTCTCTTAACTAGAATCTCTTCCCGGACCTCTTTACATAACTGTTCTGGATAACCTCTATTTAGAAACAATGTTACTATAAAGTCCAATTCAGTGTGGAAGTCAAAAAACTGGCTTACCATACGTGCAGCCCTAACCATTTGCCCTTTAATAATAGCCTTCTTTTGATGGTTAGGGTGCCAACTGTAATGATGCAAATATGAATTGGAAAACGTAGATTTTCTAAAAATATTAGAATGAATGACACCTTCTGTAATATCGTAATCCAACTTAACGTCAAGATAATGAATCTGCTTGTCATTAATATCGTGTGTAAACTGTAAAAACCACACTGTATTATTAATATACTGTAAAAAGGCATCCAACACTAAATTGTCACATTCCCAAACTATAAAAATATCATCCAGGAACCGTGAATACAATTTAATATATTGTCTAAATTCACTATTCAATACGTAATGGTCCTCCCAATATGTAATTGGCGTAAATGGGAGCACAAGATGCCCCCATAGCAACACCAGTTTTTTTGTTTAAAATAATGACCTTAAAAGTATATAAAATTATTACAAAGGACAAGTTCCATAAGTCTAACATACAAATTAATCTGTTCCTGTTCGTACATACCAGAAGCAAACAATTGTTCTTCCAAAAAAGTGAGACCCACATCATGTGGTATCACTGAGAACAAATTACAAACATCTATAGTAACAAATAATATCTTAGTGTTTTTGTAAATTTCCATGTGTTTGATCCTCTCCAAAAAATGCCAAGAGTCTTTAGTGATGTGTGTGAATTTACTTAGGCCAATTTTCATATGATGGTCCAAAAATTTACTAATGAAGTGTACTTTACTTCGTTTGCCATCAACTATAGGTCTACATTTTACATTATCAAGACCTTTATGAATTTTTGGTATTCCGAAAATACTACTAATAACCGGAAATTTATTTACCAAGTATTCATAATCTTCTTCGTTTATCTCACCTTGAAGAAGCATATCTTCAAAGGATAGGTCCACTTTCCTAAAAGCTATCTTAATTTCGTTCAAGCTCATTTCAGTATAATTGTCCTCCCATAGCATGGCCATCAAAATACTAATGTAATCCTGCTTATTAGTTATTACAACGCCATTGCCCTTATCCGGCTTCATAATTCTAATATTATCTATGTCGCTTATTTTATGAAGTATTTCGTATTCTCTGTCAGTCATATTACAATGCGACTTGTCCCGCTTTTGTCTATAATAATTCCTAATGTCCTGTTCACATGTTCTTTCAAATAAAGCTATGATAGGGTTCATCACAGGATTAAACATACTTGGTTTTGAAATAACAGTTGACTGACCTAGACCTATGGGATCACTATCACAAAAATGGTGCCTGAGATTCATTTTCTGTGTAAAAAGCTTTAAATCCACCAACAAATCAACCAAATTCCCTCTTCTTGATGGTACAAAATTAAAACCTTTAGAGAAAAATTATGCATGTTCACTGTTTAAAATAATATTGGAATAATTATAAATTTTGAAATCACCAACATTGTTACATAAAATTGTTGGATTACTTAAAACACCAGAAATACCATTGGTAACTAGTGTTTCATTAATCCATTGCATGTCTACCGTTACTTGTAAATCATCCAAATGACTCCCATTACATTCAATAGCATCTGTGTAAATTAAATCAAACTTAGTCCTATCACACACATTCACTAAATCAATAAAATTGCCATCTTCATCAAACACAGTTTAAGGCATATATACACTTAAATTTAACAATGGATCAACATCCACTGTCACACTGTTTGCCTGAATAATACCTTGATCAAACTGTACATGATCAAAATCATTATTATAACAAGTATTGTCATTTTTAGTCATGGTTCCACTACTGTCCATTTTGTCCTTAGTGCACAGTGACTCACACATAACACTCTGTTTGATACAACACGTTTCCCCACTGCGCATAGCATAACTAGTAACAGATTGCTGCTTGCTGTACTGTTCAACATAGGCAGACTCCAATAGGGTGGTTTCTAAAACAACTTCTTTCATAGAAAAACAAGACGAGTCATTAACACAAGAAACAAACGGCTCACAGGCTTTAAGATACCCACTGTTAATAATGGCTTCGTTTTCACAACCATTTGCATTAAATTTTTCCTTAAAGATATTGCTACTACTGCCTAATGTTCCGTGAATATGCTCAAACCTGGGTGAAACGGTTCTGTTGTCAACATTAAACTGCTCATGTAAAGGCCAAAATGAACCGTTACTGGATGATAAGTAGTCAAAAGTCTTACCACAAAAAGTGTTGACCTGAGGCTTTACGAACTTTTGTGTGCTTTTCCCCAACCACGCTGCTGGCCAGGTCCATGACTTCTTAATTTTGACCGTGCTCCCATCCAAACTACGTTGTCCTCGTCGTCCTGTTGCCCCTGATTTTTTAATCTCTCCGAACATCGCACACCTTCCCCTAAAGGGCCGTTTCCAGATGAATTGGGGCTAATAAAACCTCCGTTGTCTTCCGGTGGGCTGACGTCAAAATTATCTCGTCTCCGATAGGTTTTCCCTTTTTGGGCAGGATTTTGATGATTCTCTCTTTCCGTAAGTGGATAAACAACACCACTCTCATAAACTTGAATGTCTCATTGCAATTTACTCAGCTTCCTATTAAATATGTTCCCACAACTCAGGTCATTGTCGTTGATAATATTAACGTACTTCGTATAAAACTGATCAAATAGTAAATCATATATTATTTTACCATTAATGTCCTCTATTTCAACCATAAGTGTGTCTATTTTCACCTTATTGTATTTGACCATTAGCTCCATTATGTGTATTCCAGTAGAATTAAATAAACTGTGTAGCTCATCAATCATATCTTTACTGTGGTCACAACCGTTTGGATATCTCCAAACCCGTAACCCTTTAGGAACCAAACCCAGCTCAATGTTCCTGTTTAAATAGCTGTTCTCCAGCTGAGTCTTCTTAAGCTTAAACAGTTTCATTTCAAACAGTTTTAGTAACTCAACCAAAGATTTGTTAGAATTGTTGTTATTACGCCGAATAGGAGCACTGTCCTTTAGAAAATTAAATCCATTAGTTTTCCATTCGGCACATTGTTTGGCAAGAAACGCCTTGTCATACACACAATCTCTTTTCTCTTTAGCCATGTTTCCACTAAGGCCAATGTCAATACTTTTAACAGGTGATGAAATAGTGACCACAGGAGTTACCTGAGTAAGTGGCAGACCTAAACTGCCGTACAACCCATCGCTATGCACACCGTTGGTACGCCCCAACAGTATTTTAATTTGGGCAGAATGTTCATCCAATTTGGCATGAATAGTGTGCAGCAGTTCCGAAACACTCGCTGGTGGACTCTTGTTCTCCATGCCACAATACAAAACTAGGAACCAACAAAGATGAAAACAACCAAATGAAGACCAGGAAAACGTAGGTCCAACCGACAAGTTTATTCAAACCAAACTGCACAACAACCGGCTCACCAATAACCTAGGTTTCGTCTGAAAACAATGACTTCCTCAGATTGGTGAAACCATTATATAATGCAATCAATTGAAGCAATTAAAACAATGAAAAACAATTAAAAACAATTGACTAATAAACCAGTAACCCTCTGTGTGCTTAACTATAAGCACCAATACATAAAATGTAGCCTATGCAATTTAAGTAGAAAACACTGAACATAGACGAACAATAAATGACAATAATGATAATGATTATTGAATCAAGCACAAAACAATAAAAATTATGTGAATAATGAATGAATTATAAACCAATAATTCACAAATAATAAAAATTAAAATGAATAATAAATAAATGCACTTGTAGGTACAATTATTTGTGCATGTAAAAATTAGTGTTAACCCTCAATTTGCCTAAGCCTAAGATATGGCTTAATCGAAATGTATTCATTAAGCCCAGGAAAATTGTGGGCATTTAAACGAAGCTGCCATATGAGCTCACACATGTCGAAGTGATGTTGTGTAATCCTACCTTGTGGGTCAATATTAAGTTGCTGAATAATACAAAACTTAAACTTGTGGCTAACATGGTCAATCACATGTCTCGCTAGTGCGTTAGTAGTTTTTTTGTGGTTTATGTCCAAAAGATGTTCCTTAATTCTGTCTCTGAATTTTCTGCAGGTTTTTCCCACATAGAAAGCCCTGCATTCTTGACACTTGGCAAGATAGACCACGTTCCTGGTATGACAATCGTGGTGTCCAAAAATGGAAATACCACAATAATTAACCACTAACCTCTCTCCTGTGGTATATATGTGGCTACATGTGGAACACCTGCCACATTTGAAGTTACCCTTTACCCTGTCACTAGGATGTTCACGTACATAAGAACTCTTTTCAAAAATATCCTTAAATGACCGGTCCTTTTTATAAACAAATTTGGGTTTTATACTGAAAATCTTATTGAACTCATTACTATGTTGGAAAACCTCCCAATTATTCATGATGTACCTCTGGATATTTTCTGTGTCTCTATTGTAGGTGACAATAAACACATGTAGCCACATATATACCACAGGGGAGAGGTTAGTGGTTAATTATTGTGGTATTTCCATTTTTGGACAATTGTCATACCAGGAACGTGGTCTATCTTGCTAAGTGTCAAGAATGCAGGGCTTTCTATGTGGGAAAAACCTGCAGAAAATTCAGAGACAGAATTAAGGAACATCTTTTGGACATAAACCACAAAAAAACTACTAACGCACTAGCGAGACATGTGATTGACCATGTTAGCCACAAGTTTAAGTTTTGTATTATTCAGCAACTTAATATTGACCCACAAGGTAGGATTACACAACATCACTTGGACATGTGTGAGCTCATATGGCAGCTTCGTTTAAATGCCCACAATTTTCCTGGGCTTAATGAATATATTTCGATTAAGCCATATCTTAGGCTTAGGCAAATTGAGGGTTAACACTAATTTTTACATGCACAAATAATTGTACCTACAAGTGCATTTATTTATTATTCATTTTAATTTTTATTATTTGTGAATTATAGGTTTATAATTCATTCATTATTCACATAATTTTTATTGTTTTGTGCTTGATTCAATAATCATTATCATTATTGTCATTTATTGTTCGTCTATGTTCAGTGTTTTCTACTTAAATTGCATAGGCTACATTTTATGTATTGGTGCTTATAGTTAAGCACACAGAGGGTTACTGGTTTATTAGTCAATTGTTTTTAATTGTTTTTCATTGTTTTAATTGCTTCAATTGATTGCATTATATAATGGTTTCGCCAATCTGAGGAAGTCATTGTTTTCAGACGAAACCTAGGTTATTGGTGAGCCGGTTGTTGTGCAGTTTGGTTTGAATAAACTTGTCGGTTGGACCTACGTTTTCCTGGTCTTCATTTGGTTGTTTTCATCTTTGTTGGTTCCTAGTTTTGTATTGTGGCATGGAGAGCGAGAGTCTACCAGCGAGTGTTTCGGAACTGCTGCACAGTTTTCTTGCCAAATTGGATGAACATTCTGCCCAAATTAAAATACTGTTGGGGCGTACCAACGGTGTGCATAGCGATGGGTTGTACGGCAGTTTAGGTCTGCCACTTACTCAGGTAACTCCTGTGGTCACTATTTCATCACCTGTTAAAAGTATTGACATTGGCCTTAGTGGAAACATGGCTAAAGACAAAAGAGATTGTGTGTATGACAAGGCGTTTCTTGCCAAACAATGTGCCGAGTGGAAAACTAATGGATTTAATTTTCTAAAGGACAATGCTCCTATTCGGCATAATAACAACAATTCTAACAAATCTTTGGTTGAGTTACTAAAACTGTTTGAAATGAAACTGTTTAAGCTTAAGAAGACTCAGCTGGAGAACAGCTATTTAAACAGGAACATTGAGCTGGGTTTGGTTCCTAAAGTGTTACGGGTTTGGAGATATCCAAACGGTTGTGACCACAGTAAAGATATGATTGATGAGCTACACAGTTTATTTAATTCTACTGGAATACACATAATGGAGCTAATGGTCAAATACAGTAAGGTGAAAATAGACACACTTATGGTTGAAATAGAGGACATTAATGGTAAAATAATACATGATTTACTATTTGATACGAAGTACGTTAATATTATCAACGACATTGACAGGAGTTGTGAGAACACATTTAATAAGAAGCTGAGTAAATTGCAATGAGACATTCAAGTTTACGAGAGTGGTGTTGTTTATCCGCTTACGGAAAGAGAGAATCATCAAAATCCTGCCCAAAAAGGGAAAACCTATCGGAGATGAGATAATTTTGACGTCAGCCCACCGGAAGACAACGGAGGTTTTATTAGCCCCAATTCATCTGGAAACTTCCCTTTAGGGGAAGGTGTGCGACGTTCGGAGAGATTAAAAATCAGGGGCAACAGGACGACGAGGACGACGTAGTTTGGATGGGAGCACGGTCAAAATTAAGAAGTCATTGACCTGGCCAGCAGCATGGTTGGGGAAAAGCACACAAAAGTTCGTAAAGCCTCAGGTCAACACTTTTTGTGGTAAGACTTTTGACTACTTATCATCCAGTAACGGTTCATTTTGGCCTTTACATGAGCAGTTTAATGTTGACAACAGAACCGTTTCACCCAGGTTTGAGCGTATTCACGGAACATTAGGCAGTAGTAGCAATATCTTTAAGGAAAAATTTAACGCAAATGGTTGTGAAAACGAAACCATTATTAACAGTGGGTATCTTAAAGCCTGTGAGCCGTTTGTTTCTTGTGTTAATGATTCGTCTTGTTTTTCTATGAAAGAAGTTGTTTTAGAAACCACCCTATTGGAGTCTGCCTATGTTGAACAGTACAGCAAGCAGCAATCTGTTACTAGTTATGCTATGCGCGGTGGGGAAACGTGTTGTATCAAACAGAGTGTTATGTGTGAGTCACTGTGCACTAAGGACAAAATGGACAGTAGTGGAACCATGACTAAAATGACAATGCTTGTTATAATAATGATTTTGATCATGTACAGTTTGATCAAGGTATTATTCAGGCAAACAGTGTGACAGTGGATGTTGATCCATTGTTAAATTTAAGTGTATATATGCCTTCAACTGTATTTGATGAAGATGGCAATTTTATTGATTTAGTGAATGTGTGTGATAGGACTAAGTTTGATTTAATTTACACAGATGCTATTGAATGTAATGAGAGTCATTTGGATGATTTACAAGTAACGGTAGACATGCAATGGATTAATGAAACACTAGTTACCATTGGTATTTCTGGTGTTTTAAGTAATCCAACAATTTTATGTAACAATGTTGGTGATTTCAAAATTTATAATTATTCCAATATTATTTTAAACAGTGAACATGCATAATTTTTCTCTAAAGGTTTTAATTTTGTACCATCAAGAAGAGGGAATTTGGTTGATTTGTTGGTGGATTTAAAGCTTTTTACACGGAAAATGAATCTCAGGCACCATTTTTGTGGTAGTGATCCCATAGGTCTAGGTCAGTCAACTGTTATTTCAAAACCAAGTATGTTTAATCCTGTGATGAACCCTATCATAGCTTTATTTGAAAGAACATGTGAACAGGACATTAGGAATTATTATAGACAAAAGCGGGACAAGTCGCATTGTAATATGACTGACAGAGAATACGAAATACTTCATAAAATAAGCGACATAGATAACATTAGAATTATGAAGCCGGATAAGGTCAATGGCGTTGTAATAACTAATAAGCAGGATTACATTAGTATTTTGATGGCCATGCTATGGGAGGACAATTATACTGAAATGAGCTTGAACAAAATTAACATAGCTTTTAGGAAAGTGGACCTATCCTTGGAAGATATGCTTCTTCAAGGTGAGATAAACGAAGAAGATTATGAATACTTGGTAAATAAATTTCCGGTTATTAGTAGTATTTTCGGAATACCAAAAATTCATAAAGGTCTTGATAATGTAAAATTTAGACCTATAGTTGATGGCAAACGAAGTAAGGTACACTTCATTAGTAAATTATTGGACCATCATACGAAAATTGGCCTAAGTAAATTCACACACATCACTAAAGACTCTTGGCATTTTTTGGAGAGGATCAAACACATGGAAATTTACAAAAACACTAAGATATTATTTGTTACTATAGATGTTTGTAATTTGTTCTCAGTGATACCACATGATGTGGGTCTCACTTGGTTGGAAGAACAATTGTTTGCTTCTGGTATGTACGAACAGGAACAGATTAATTTGTATGTTAGTCTTATGGAACTTGTCCTTTGTAATAATTTTATATACTTTGAAGGTCATTATTTTAAACAAAAAACTGGTGTTGCTATGGGAGCATCTTGTGCTCCCATTTACGCCAATTACATTATGGCATATTGGGAGGACCATTACGTATTGAATAGTGAATTTAGACAATATATTAAATTGTATTCACGGTTCCTGGACCATATTTTTATAGTTTGGGAAGGTGACAATTTAGTGTTGGATGCCTTTTTACAGTATATTAATAATACAGTGTGGTTTTTACAGTTTACACACGATATTAATGACAAGCAGATTCATTATCTTGACGTTAAGTTGGATTACGATATTACAGACGGTGTCATTCATTCTAATATTTTTAGAAAATCTACATTTTCCAATTCATATTTGCATCATGACAGTTGGCACCCTAACCACCAAAAGAAGGCCATTATTAAAGGGCAAATGGTTAGGGCTGCACGTATGGTAAGCCAGTTTTTTGACTTCCACACTGAATTGGACTTTATAGTAACATTGTTTCTAAATAGAGGTTATCCAGAACAGTTATGTAAAGAGGTCCGGGAAGAGATTCTAGTTAAGAGAAATAATGGTGTTATGCAAGCAATTTCATTATCCGACACTGATAAATTTGGGTATAATTGTGATGATGAGACGATGGTGAAATTGCCCAACGATTCTATATTGTTTATTGTCACCTACAATAGAGACACAGAAAATATCCAGAGGTGCATCATGAATAATTGGGAGGTTTTCCAACATAGTAATGAGTTCAATAAGATTTTCAGTAAAAAACCCAAATTTGTTTATAAAAAGGACCGGTCATTTAAGGATATTTTTGAAAAGAGTTCTTATGTACGTGAACATCCTAGTGACAGGGTAAAGGGTAACTTCAAATGTGGCAGGTGTTCCACATGTAGCTACATATATACCACAGGGGAGAGGTTAGTGGTTAATTATTGTGGTATTTCCATTTTTGGACACCACGATTGTCATACCAGGAACGTGGTCTATCTTGCTAAGTGTCAAGAATGCAGGGCTTTCTATGTGGGAAAAACCTGCAGAAAAGTCAGAGACAGAATTAAGGAACATCTTTTGGACATAAACCACAAAAAAACTACTAACGCACTAGCGAGACATGTGATTGACCATGTTAGCCACAAGTTTAAGTTTTGTATTATTCAGCAACTTAATATTGACCCACAAGGTAGGATTACACAACATCACTTGGACATGTGTGAGCTCATATGGCAGCTTCATTTAAATGCCCACAATTTTCCTGGGCTTAATGAATACATTTCGATTAAGCCATATCTTAGGCTTAGGCAAATTGAGGGTTAACACTAATTTTTACATGCACAAATAATTGTACCTACAAGTGCATTTATTTATTATTCATTTTAATTTTTATTATTTGTGAATTATTGGTTTATAATTCATTCATTATTCACATAATTTTTATTGTTTTGTGCTTGATTCAATAATCATTATCATTATTGTCATTTATTTTTCGTCTATGTTCAGTGTTTTCTACTTAAATTGCATAGGCTACATTTTATGTATTGGTGCTTATAGTTAAGCACACAGAGGGTTACTGATTTATTAGTCAATTGTTTTTAATTGTTTTTCATTGTTTTAATTGCTTCAATTGATTGCATTATATAATGGTTTCACCAATCTGAGGAAGTCATTGTTTTCAGACGAAACCTAGGTTATTGGTGAGCCGGTTGTTGTGCAGTTTGGTTTGAATAAACTTGTCGGTTGGACCTACGTTTTCCTGGTCTTCATTTGGTTGTTTTCATCTTTGTTGGTTCGGAGTTTCTAACCATATTGTTTAATGAAATCTTGAAAAGTGAGAGGACTCCTGAGGAATGGAGAAAAAGTGTTTTGGTACCGATTTTTAAGAATAAGAGTGATGTGCAGAGGTGTAGTAACTGCAGAGGGATTAAATTGATCAGTCACAGCATGAAGTTATGGGAAAGAGTAGTGGAAGTTAGATTAAGAAGGGACGTGATGATTAGTGATCAGCAGTATAGTTTCATGTCGGGAAAGAGCACTACAGATGCAATGTTTGCTCTGAGAGTGTTGATGGAGAAGTACAGAGAAGGTCAGAAGGAGTTGCATTGTGTTTTTGTAGACTTAGAGAAAGCATATGACAGGGTGCCTAGAGAGGAGTTGTGGTATTGTATTAGGAAGTTGGGAGTGTCAGAGAAGTATGCAAGAGTGCTACAAGATATGTACAAGGGTAGTGTGACAGTGGTGAGGTCTGCGGTGGTAGTGATGGATGCATTTAAGGTGGAGCTGGGATTGCGTCAAGGATCAGCTCTGAGCCCTTTCTTATTTGCAATGGTGATGGACAGGTTTTCAGACAAGATCAGACAGGAGTCCCCTTGGACTATAATGTTTGCAGATGGCATTGTGATCTGTAGTGAGAGTAGGGAACAGGTGGAGGAGACCCTGGAGAGATGGAGATATGCTCTAAAGAGAAGAGAAATGAAGGTCAGCAGGACTAAGACAGAATATATGTGTGTGAATGAGAGGGAGGATAGAGGAATGGTGAGGATTCAAGGAGTAGAGGTGGCGAAGGTGGATGAATTTAAATACATGGGATCAATATTTCAGAGTAATGGTGAGTGTGGAAGAGAGGTAAAGAAGAGAGTACAGGCAGGATGGAGTGGGTGGAGAAGAGTGTCAGGAGTGATTTGTGACAGACGATTACCAGCAAGAGTGAAAGGGAAGGTCTACAAGAGGGTAGTGAGACCAGCTATGTTATATGGATGGGAGACAGTGGCACTGACAAAAAGGCAGGAGTTAGAGCTGGAAGTGGCAGAGGTAAAGATGTTAAGATTTGCACTGGGTGTAACGAGGGTGGACAGGATTAGGAATAAGTATATTAGAGGGTCAGCCCAGGTTGGAAGGTTTGGAGACAAAGCCAAAGAGGCAAGATTATGTTGGTTTGGACATGTGCTGAGGAGAGATGCTGAGTATATTGGGTAAAAGATGCTAAGGATGAAGCTACCAGGTAACAGGAAAAGAGGAAGGCCTAAGATGAGGTTTATGGATGTGGTGAGAAAGGACATGCAGGTGGTTGGTGTGACAGAGCAAGATGCAGAGGACAGGAAGAAATGGACACAGATGATCCGCTGTGGCGACCCCTAATGGGAACCGCCGAAAGTAGATGGAGTGTTGTAGCAGACACAGAACCTGTCTCAACGCATATAATAGGAGCAATGCAGAATAAGTTATTCTGAATAATACACCAGCCCATTGGAGGGCTAATCACACACACTAACTCAGTTTCACGTCACACAGAGGCAGTTTGGGGGGACACAATTTCACCATGTCTTGTACTATGGAAGAAACAGGAACACCTGGAAAAATTTACATAGCCACATGGAGGTTGTGTAGAATACATGCTCAAGGTATTTCAGCCAAAAGCTGAACAAGAGAACTAAGCCACATGAGGCAGCTATACTAACCACTGTACAACAGTGCC